>NW_022979549.1:0-81122 GCF_902652985.1 Pecten maximus
TAATTATCTTGTCCCAAATTTTGAGAAACTGTATCTCACACCCAGGCCAGTTATATATGAATATTTCTTATCTCACTGTTAGTTACGGTATATATAACTCTAGAGATTTTAGGCTACCATTTATGGGTAGTTTCCCCTCAGGATTTTGTTCAATTTTTCCCCTCATTATCAAACTTCTGTTAAATTCACTGTAATATTGTATTTTCCCTCATTTTTATGTCAATTATATTCCAAAATACTCCAGATTTGCTTTCCTAATTAACCATTTGCTGTTTTTACTTGGAAAATGTGTTTTTAAAGCATAAAACTGAATTTCCCCTTTACAGAACTAATTTTTCCCTATGGTCCAAAAAGGGTAGTTTCCCCTAAATTCTAGATTAATCCCTGTAATTTTAGCTGTATTGATGAGTGTTGACTCTAGATCTGGATCATGTATAATACATATGCATTAATTGTTGAGATGACCTCATTATGATCAATGCAAATACATGTAATTATTATAGATGACATATATACCTTAATTAATTTTTTATGTGATATCATACAGTTTAGAGTTGTGTTTTGATCAGGGTCCCCGTCCCTGTTTCACCCTTAAAGAGATAATTATATAGTTCCCCCCAGCTCCTGTGGGATGGAAACAGGGATCCTGTACATGTGGACAATAGTTTTGCATTGTGTCTGTCCATTCATTCTTCCATCCATTCTGTCCTTATCTTTTCATGCTCTCTCTTCTACACTATATATTACATTCCGGGTACTTAGGTCATGGGCTACATGTACGTATACCCTAACTAGGTCAAGCAGAGTGTCACCCTGACCTACATTTTAACCTTTGACCTACTTTGAAAAAGATCATAGCTAGCTCTAACTCCTACACTAGTACTAAGCTATAGCTAAGCATGTACTTGTCACTGGAACTTTTACTTAGATCATTCATGGGTTCCCTACACTTGTAGGTGAGGCAGCTGTATAATGTGTCTACCAATAATGGTAATTCTCAAATTCGAGTCTATGTGCAAGTTCCTCTCTATCCTTATATATCTATTCTCTATCCTTATTATGATTATATAGCAGTTGTGCTCATGCATTGCATAATTAATAAAGTTGGCAAATCAGATCAAAACTACTAACTGGTTACTTATATTGCCATTATAAATTATGAACTGTTAAATAATTAAATAACCATATAAAAGATATCCTTTCAGTGTTTTATGCATCAATTTATGGATTAAAGAACGTTTCTTTGAAGATTTATTTAGTTTCATTAAAGAATGTAATTTTAACGTGGTTCCATACAGTAATGTATATCAACAGCGGTTGTTTTTTGTAAATAAAACAAATTAAAAACTACAGCAAAGTGTTTCAACAGAAAGTAATCTTTCATGACACATAAGCCAATCACATACATGTACAAGTTTAATTGACATTCACAACAGCATCCCAATCACCATCACCTTATAACATGACAACAGGCCTAGGGCATCCAGCTGTTGACACTGGAGTTTAAACAATATCAGAAGTCAAATAACTATTTCCTGAAAAATCTCAAGGTCAAAACATACGTCATATATTATAGAACACGTGCATGCCCCTTCAATCCTAAGAGTCGGATCCTATTTTAAGGAGTCAATAATTAACATACTCCCAATTCAAGTACCTACATATATCTACTGGATTTCCTGATGACAAACGAAACATAATCCTATCTACAAAATTTCAGATGATGGCGTATTGTTATACAACCTTATTTCGATGTAAAAATCATCTAATTATAATTCATCAGGAAAAAATATTTCTTCATAATTTTTTTATAAGGAGATCACAAAGTCAGTTTGCCTAGTACGTACCAAGAAAAATAACAAAAGCAAAGATTGAGGGTCACGTCCTACATGATGGCCTCTCAAGATCAGATAGACTGAACACAAGTTCGTACTGTAACAACACTTTTTTGTTAATCACAGTACGTACTGAGTAATCTTTAGTCGGTTTCTAGACTACTCGATACCGCATCAGTTCCTTTGTTGGATGCTATCGGGATGTAAAGGGAGAAAATTCAAGCAACATTTTTTTTTATGATTAACTGGTTATCCAGATTTGTATTAAGTTATACATATAGTAATATAACGTTATAAACGGTTATATTAACTTTTGCCAACCCTAGGCCTATATAATTATCATTAAATCTTGAGCAAACGCATGTAACCAAATGACATCCATTGCTCTAGATCTACTGACATCATTAATCAATCTAATTAGAATTTGACTTATATTTTCTGCTCCTCTATATGTATACTTACACTGCAATATTGTAATGCAGTGCATTGTACATGTATATAAAGTATCGTAGAGGAGCGGTGATTGATAAGATTGCATCATTAAATTATCACCTAATTGTCCTGAAAATTGTTACACGTATATCTCTTGTACAATTTCATGTTTACGTTTCAACCTGATACCAGGGATCAAATAGATATTCTGTATTGATTCTTCTATATATACCGTAGCTACTGACTAATTATCAAATTTTTAAATCGTCTTGAAATCAAACTTCACACTTAATATTCAGGGTTTTAATTCCTTTACTGATCAGGTTTCCTGCATCTTCATTAGACACAGAAAAAAACATGAAGGACTCCCAAACAAAATGTCTCTGCAGCCTTGGGATGCATTGTAATTCCAAAATAAAAATTGATTTCAATTGACACTGGCTAAATAGTACTTTATTGTGTTGAATTTGTATTGTATTGTTACCTGATTATGGTAACAACTCATATTAAAACTATCATCTCTTGAAAAAGCTTAAGTGTATAATTCAACCATCTGCGGTAAAACTTGAGGTCACTTATATAAAAGCGTATCAATGGTGACATCAATGCGTATGTCACCATGGCCACTTTACAAATTTAATAGATAATCCAGTTTTCCTGAATCTTCATATATAGGCCTTATGATATGAATTACTTATGTCCATCATCTCTGGGATGATTTCTTATAATATTTCAACCAACTTGGGTCAAAATTGAGTTTTAAAAAACTGTAATTAGCAAAAAGTATTTTAAAGTTACGTTAATTAATATAATTTAATTTTGCTTGTAACAAGCATTTTCATTGGCTCAAAAAATTATGTTATCATCTCATAACATAAAAGAATAAACAACTGTTTTCACTGGTTGACTGTGACGTCAGCAGATTAATCGTTGTTCACAGGATTTTGTATTTATCGATGTGTTTTTAAATATCTCGAGCAAAATAAACATGTTAAACTTAATGAAAATTTTTCTTATCGTTGTTAATTAAATTATAAGGGTTAACTGTAATTTTTTTTTTACGTTATTGAGCAATAACACAAAAAACTGGGGTGAACTCTTTTCATAAACCCTTAAATAACGTCTTCATACATTTTTCACAACCATCATCTACTGATCTGTTATATTAATGTTGTATTAGTGTGTGTACGTACATGTTTTAACTATATGTATATGTGGGATAATAATTGAGATCACTGTTAATATTTCTCATATTGTTTGCAATGCCTTATAATTAATTTTTGACTTGTGTTCTATTTATATCTATATGACATTTAAATTTGGAAAATTGGATATAAATATATATATACATACGTACATTATATAGTAACATTATATATATATATTAAATTCCAGATGAGGAGATCACATTCATGGGCCTCCTTAACACCCTGGTACCTACGGAGAATGCTTTGTTGAATGTGTACGTCGGGACAGGAAAGTTTGCCTTCTCTGCAGATATCAAACTTGTACTCCGTAACTGTTATGCTAAATGTAAGTAATCATCTTAAACTGGTGAAAGGAAAAAAAACACAATTAGAAATTTTACGGTTTTCTACTGGAAATAAGAGTTTCGTGTCCTTTGATTCAAATGTAGGGAGGTTTAACTTTTGCCCATGCCACCCAACACTTTATCACTAAGCCCTCCATCTCTGGGTTGTGAGTTCGAAACTCCTGTGGGGCAGTTGCCTGGTACTGACCATATAGTAGGTCAGTGGCTTTTCCCTGGGTACTCCAGCCTTCCTCCACCTCTAAAACCTGGCACGTCCTTTCATGACCCTGACTATTAAAAAGACGTTTAACAAAATAAACCAAACCAAAAAACCCATGTCATCTCTATTTAGATAAACTCAAGCACACATCTTGTAGCCAAATTGACAGGTGTGGAAAGGCTGACTGTACAAAGACAGTGTTCTGCCATTTACTACTTCCTGTTTCCTGATGTAGGTAGTCAGATCATCACAATCTGACTGTACATGTGCACCTCGAGTTCGCCTTAATTACTTTTCTGATCTGATGTGGTTCATTTTAGTGAAGTTATGCCCCTTTTCCTTTATTTGTAGAATCTTGTCCAGGCAACTCTATTTTAATCATAGATTGCCAGATTATACATTTCTGATTAGATATATTTACTTATTATGTAATTTGTTTACTTTCAGATCACAGAGAACCGACCCAGGAAGAGTTTGAGTTAGAATGGAACCGTATCAAAGGTACTGGCATAGGTTAGTGTTATTCTCAGATTGTCTCCTCACCAAAACAGTGTACAGTACAATAACTATATTTATATGGTCCGTTGATCCAGGCATCTTGACATAACAGTACATCAAGTTCTTAATGGTCAGTAGGCCTAGGGTTATATATGATAACGACATTAAATGTATAGACATTCTATGTACATATATTTACATGTATTTTCAAGTGACTATTACAATAGCATTACCAAGCCAATAGTCTCCCTTGAGAAACTGGCAAGGGGAAGAGATTGGTTTGTATTGTGATCAGACATCCTTCCGTCTTCTCCACTATAGCTTGACTGGGCCCCTACCAGTTGGTGTTTTATACTCTTCTTGTCATTGGAACTTATTACTAGTACATGTACTAGTACTTAGGACATAGATTCTCCTAGGTGAAGGAGTGTGTCATGTGCCAAAAAGTAGGTCACACTGACCCATAATTTGGTTTATGTCCAGTGGGGGACTTATTACATCAAAGAAAAAGTTTGTCCAGGCTCTTTCTGCTACTCAACATAGTTGTAAATGGAACTTCATGCTTGGGTCATGTGAAACAGTAACCTAGGTGAGGCAGTGTGTCATATGTAGCAAAAGTAGGTCACTCTGTCCTACATTTTGACCTTTGACCTACATCCAGTTGGGGACTGTTATTCACTGAATTGTTATGTTGTTTATATATTGGGAATAAGATACATATGTAATACCAAACTGTCTTAAAGTGCAAGTGTAGATATATGTACTTATAGAAATATACATTTTAAACCTGAAATAAGCACAATGCTTAAACATAAACAAACAAGTTTACCACTAGAACCTAAAGAGTACCAGGTTTTATTTTAATCATAAACAATAGACATGATGACATTTCGTGTGTGTAATTTGGGGAACTGTTGATCTTATATCTGCCTGTATACAATGGTCCCTCTCTGATAGGACCACCCATGGGACGGACAGGAGGTGGTCTTATAATAGGAGAGGTCTTTACTGAGAGGACTGGTATCAAGAAGGCCAATATATGTATTATAGCAATACCTGAACATTGATTAACAGGATTGTGATGGATCATTTATGTAATAAAATTATTGTCATTGATATAATCAATCTGAATGTGTAAAATAAAATATAATATACATATGTACATACTGTATCATATTTGAAGCAGTGGAGCGATACAGCATGCTTCATGGCAAATGAATATTAATTTAGTATGAATCATTTATATTTAACTGTGTAAACGGGATACATAATACCTGAACTGTTAGCAAACACCATTGTCATCAAGTTTAGAGTTATAAATACTTATTTTATCTGATTTCAGTGTCAAATCGGGTCTGATTTAATGTTTTAAGTTTGGTTGGCATCACAAAAATAATAGAAAGTGACTTTCAGTTTGCTGAAATCATGTAAACAAAACATGGTCGCTCCCCAGAGGTAAATTTGTATGGTACATATCATGTTTTAGGGTGTGATTAAGCATTCGTTCGTCGGTTAAGACGGATGGTCATTGAGAGAGGGTAATTTATCATTTAATCAGTGAACAAGAAAAATGGACACATACAAAGAGTGGTCGCTGGTGAGAGTGGTCGTAAATAGGGGGGACCACTGTATTGATCTTTATCATTACAATAATTTATTATCCTTCAGGGTACCAAAAAGATAGATACAAGAATCAAATAAAAAGTAATTTTTAATGAGATATACATGTGTTTGCATCAAATTCATATAAGAACAATGTATCATTTTGTTTTGATCATTCTATTTTTGTTTTCTCCTTTCAGAACACTTAATGGAACAGGTTGATTTAGAGAAAACAAGAGCCAACAGAACAGAGGAGGAGAAGATGAGGGCAGAGGAGGAGAAGATGAGGGCAGAGGAGGAGAAGATGAGGGCAGAGGAGGAGAAGATGAGGGCAGAGGAGGAGAAGATGAGGGCAGAGGAGGAGAAGATGAGGGCAGAGGAGGAGAAACTGGAGGCTTTGAACAGAGAGGCCATGCTGAA
The DNA here is from genome assembly GCF_902652985.1 of Pecten maximus. Taxonomy (NCBI): domain Eukaryota; kingdom Metazoa; phylum Mollusca; class Bivalvia; order Pectinida; family Pectinidae; genus Pecten; species Pecten maximus. Next base: position 6,539 of record NW_022979549.1, read on the forward strand.
GGAGGAGAAGATGAGGGCAGAGGAGGAGAAGATGAGGGCAGAGGAGGAGAAACTGGAGGCTTTGAACAGGGAGGCCATGCTGGGGGAGGAAAAAAGGAGGGCAGAGGAGGAGAAGATGAGGGCAGAGGAGGAGAAACTGGAGGCTTTAAACAGAGAGGCCATGCTGAAGGAGGAGAAGATGAGGGCAGAGGAGGAGAAGATGAGGGCAGAGGAGGAGAAGATGAGGGCAGAGGAGGAGAAACTGGAGGCTTTGAACAGGGAGGCCATGCTGGGGGAGGAAAAAAGGAGGGCAGAGGAGGAGAAGATGAGGGCAGTGGAGGAGAAACTGGAGGCTTTGAACAGAGAGGCCATGCTGAAGGAGGAGAAGATGAGGGCAGAGGAGGAGAAGATGAGGGCAGAGGAGGAGAAGATGAGGGCAGAGGAGGAGAAGATGAGGGCAGAGGAGGAGAAATTAGTGGTTCTTAGTGATTACAACAATGCTATTGAAGTTAGAAATGAAGCTGTTGATGAAATCATACAAGGACTCAATAGGGAGGAAATACTAAAGAAAGAGAAGGATGATGAGAGGGCAAAAGCTGAGGCAGAGAGGGCAAATGCTAAGGCAGAGAGGGCAAAAGCTGAAATGTTAGAGAAGCAACTAGCAAAGATGACAGCTCTTTTTGAAAAGGAAAAGAAACAACTTTTATTACAGATTCAACAAATGACTGGATGTGTGCGAGCGTGATCTCTTTTTTGTGTGAAACTGGTATGAATGTAGTTTCTTCAATATTTGGATACTAAATCTAGCTCAACATATTGTTGGAATTGTATAAGAGTCGAGTGTGGAAAGGTACTAAAGGAGAGAGTTTGCTCATCAATTCATTGGTTATAAATGTGATACGAATGATAGCTTATGGTATGTCTGTGATTCTCATCCTTGTTACATGATGCAATTTTTATCATTTAGATATAGTGTATAACTTTTTCAATGTATTTCCCATCGAAACGACAGCTAAGATTCATTCAAGACAATGACATTCAGAATATTTTCGAAATATCTTCTATCTGTTAATTAAAGGTTCTTTTTGACCTTTTGAAATAAAAAAAAATTTTAAAATATATTTTTGTTGTTTGAAGTTTTTGTTGTTATTGAAGTAATGATCATTGGGATGGATTTAGATTTTGAAAGTTGTAATTTCTTGTGGTAAAAGTTTCAATTCTCATGTATATTGTGAGGTGTAGATTGATATTTTTATTACTTGTACAAATCTTATGGCAGCAGTTCTGTTCGGTAAAAAGAGTAAACAACTCTTTATGTACCGTACAGGTGAAAATTTAATTATGCATTTCTTGTTTATATGTAGGTATATATGTATATGTGTGTGTGTTTGTGAATTTGTATATAAAAGTATGTCATAATTATGATCATCATTTATCGTAGATTCAATTGTTTTTCTCATATCTCGTTTCATCTTTACCATGATATTGTCGATACATGGGTGACCTCTGTTACCTGTGGCCACCAAATATGAAGTGCTATATTGAAATGTTATTGTATGTTATAACTATGATAAAATCTGTTTACACGGAACTAACTAGTACTACCATGTAATGTATATTGTTTGAAAATTTTGATCAGTTTCAATGAAAACAAATTGTTTCAATCTCCCCAGGACCTCCTTGTAAACAAGTTTACCCTTAATATGGTATATTTTTGAACAATGAACTACACAATAGATATTATAAGCCAACATGCTTTCTCCTTTAAAATTCTTTCCTCTATTTTACTAAAAGATGTGTTATCTGTCAAATTCAACACCACCCTTCAATTGTTAAAAGTTTATTTTTCTTTCCCTCTTGAGATGTGCTGGACACAAAAAAATGTATTCACATTATGATAAAATCATTTATTTTTTGGAAACTCACAATAATTTTTCTATATGATCATTATACATCTTAGATTCTGTTGTGTATGTAGGTTTTCTCAATCATGGTCAAAGATGAAAATAAAATTGAATTTGTCCCATTTTTTATTGTATGATGTATGTAATGTGTATGGTTAGTAACTCTCCTTTGATGTTTAAGTTTATTTAAGATCTGCTGAAGAAATCAGGAAATCATGCAATACATGTATATGAAATAATTCTTAAAGCACAATCGTTGAACCATATCCTCCTTCTGTTCTCAATACACTAAGGCAGCAATAAGCTGTACATCTCGCAACTGTACAGCATCATTTAGTATGTATTGAGTTCATGAAGTGTCCAGGCAGCCAAACACCTAAAATTGACTTACCAGGGATACCTTTAGAAGAGCTGCAAAATTTCAAAGGAAAGACACATCCAATTTTAAATTTACTTACAATTTTAAATAAGGAGGTTTTCATGTGGAGAGATGCTACTTTGAATATCATTGATATCAGTACCCCCTGTTACATATTTACTTGTTTGTATTTATGCAATGAATTGTAATTATAATTTAAACAATTTAGATATGAATGATATATTAAACTTTTAATGTTAATGATTGAAAACTCTTTAAAAGCTATCAGGTTTTTCCTGCAATTTATGAGATGATTTTAGGTAAAACGACATAAATTTTTTATGTAAATTGTTTTTTGAGATTTTTAAAAGTTAAAATTAATTTTCTGCATATTTACAAGATAATTTTAGATGAGATGTTGGTTTTAGCTGGTCTAGATTGTTGATGATTGTTTATATGGCAGACAGTTGCTATATACAGTGTTACTTACTGAATTTATGAAATGTACAGACAATACCTAAACATTTTTATTTGTAGTATATACACCTACAACAAAATTTTAAAATGTAAATATGGATGAAAATTATTTCAATTGATCTTTATAAGTTTGAATTCTGGATATTTATTAACTTTCACATTGTTATCTTTGATTTCATTTCCAAATTTGTCATTTTTGTGTTTGTTTTCTCTAATCTCTTTTGAATGTGTTAAGTTGTTTTTTTTTTGAGACTTTTTTGTCTTTATTCCTTAGTGCTCTCCCTTTATGTGTATTGACTACAATAGTGCATTATTACATTACTTTGACGGTAATGCTACTTGTCTTCAGGTTAGTTATCCCATGTGTAGTCTGGAAAGGTAACGAAACTCATGTATATTTTATCTTTCATGTAAATATTTTGCTAACGATATGCAAATGTATTTTGTATAGATAGAATATGATGCATACACTAAATCATGAAGTATATATAGAATAAATGTGAAATACTGTATGTTGTTGATTTTGTTAATTAACAATGATTGATTTCTTACACTTTTATTTAATTTAGATAATTATATGTGCACTGTATATATATTAATGGTTTATACACTCTTAATTCCTTCTTAGACATCCTTTTTACAAAAACAACGAAATAACACAGAAATGATAACGGAACCACAATTCAAACTAAAAATAGATTAAACTAGGGCCAAATATGAAGAAACATACAGATTTGCTCTCTTAACACCTTTTATTTAAACTTTCTTTATACAATAACGACAAAGATTACTGAAATGATAATGGAACCATAATTCAAAATCAATTAAATGAGGACAGAAATGACGAAATATATAGATTTACACGGAGGATCCTGAAAAAGTATAAGAATAAGTCCAGGTGCTCTTGAGGAAGTGTTTTCTGCTCTTGTCAAATCCGGGTTAAGTCGCAATCTCAAAGGAGAGTTTGGGTATGACACTGGAACCACTAGGTATATTGACAAGCATCAAATGTGTGTATTATAGTCACTTTTTATCAATGCCTCCACAAGGGATTCAAAACAACACTTCTAAGTTGTCTAGTATATCAATACTATACCAAATTGTAAAGGAGTAGCAAATGGGACATTCTCCTTAGTTTGGTAGAAAGCACAGTATATACTATGGTGGCTGTAGTCCACAGATTCAGAATTATTTAATCTTTTGGTGGCAAGATTGGAAAGTCCACTGAATGGAGTACCATAATACGGTAATACTCTTTCATTATGATTGACAAATGGAAGACTCGCCAAAAGGTAACAACAAAACCTTCAATTTCCAGACAATATTTTCCTGATCTTGCCAACGTGGCGTTGATAAACTTCCATCTCTCTTACCTGATTGAAATTTTGAATGTATGAATTAAATATTGTTGTTAGGCTGGATATATATATATATACACAATGTATATATAGTACCCCCCGGTACTTAACACATAATATAGACGGATGTGGCGAAACTGTCATGCATCACAAAAAGAAATTAAAAGATTCACTTTCAATATTATCAACGGAATTTATTAAATTCAAGCTATATGCAATATAACAAGCCAATACATGTGAGAAAGAAATGAGAGCAGTATGGTTCACAACCGTGGAAATCTGCCTACTCAAGGTTACAACTGTCAGAGCTTTCCATCAGTTGTTAGAATGGTGTTAAAATATATTTTATTTTTATCAATGTAAACAAGAAAGACTTTACAATAAAGCTTTCCATCAATAGTGAAGAGATTGCTGTTGCCGTCAAGTTTTCAAGTTATCCTGACGGTACGATGGTTACATAAAGCTTTTCATCAGAAGTGAAAACTGACTTCCATTCACAAATCAACATCTGTTGAAAACTTCATCACCATAAAGATATGGATTGGCCAGTGAAAAAAAAAAGATCCAAATATGATCACAAGCAATACTTTTGTATTAACTACTATTAAACAGTATATGCAAGACTGTGATATATAGGATGTGTAACTATTAGAAGTTTTAATTTTTTGATTTTTATAACACTAATATAATATTACAAAAGTTACTTGTGATAGGTTTTGTAATCTCCAACATACATAAAATGAAATGCATTGTATACCAGATTTACATTGGAAAACATGTGATAGGTATTTCACACACCCTAAAATATAAATAATATGAACTATTTAATATGCATATTGATTTACCCAGTATAGTGGTTTGTTGGATCACAGGAAAACACTATGATGATATACATTTAAGTTCATCTCATAATCTTGTGCAAAATATAAAAATATTACACCGGAACTCTTCCTAAATCAATAATAACTACAATTTCTATTCTATACTTTCAAAATATATGTCTTTATTTGAATATTTATATAATATTATTAGGTTTGACTATAAAATATCCATTGTAAACAAAAGAATCCTATACAGAAATGTTATCTTTATGATATTTGTAGTTTAGAGTATTTTAAGATTATACACATTTTAATTTCTCAAGGGAGGAAAAACATGAAACTGTATTACTAAAAGAATCTAAGGCGACACATTTTTTCACCTGATCAGATGAGACTGAACAGATTCTAAAAGGGTCGTCATAATTTGGTGAACACAAATCAAAATAGTTAACATCTCAACAATTGTCATGAGAAAATCATACTATGGTAGTTTTAACATATACATATACACTGTATATCATGTATTTTGGAAATCAATGGATTATCTCAAACAATGTAATCTTCATAACTCAACAAAACACTATTGTAGACATTCTGTTGACACTGATTTCACTCTCCAATGTAAAGGTCACCCACACATGACCTTGAATAATTTGACGTACGGTCTGTAATATTTTTATCAGGTTGATATAATTACATTGTGTATTGAGAAAGACACATGTTCATCAGCAGAATGACCCTCGGATCATTTAAGCATGTGTTGCTTTACTTAAGATGTGAAAAATAAGATTATCTTCAACTTTACGCTATTTAAACAAAATTGAACCTAACAAGCAATTCTCTTATGTCCTCATTATTGTGCTTTCAATATCCATTCATTACGTACGAGCTTAAAACTTAAATTGATGTCAAACGACCTTTTGACACTACAGAACATCCTTCTGTCAATAGATAAAACTAATGTGAACCAAATAATGCCAAAAATACACATGACAAGTGATTTGACCACACTGGTGAATGTATGTTCTTGCTAATCCTGTCTTCGTGTAAAAACTGGACAAGTAAACTGACCACACACTAGCCAGAGTTTCTTCTGACCCTGACACCATGTCTGGTGTATGGCCATTGGAAACTCAGGCTAACCACACACTAGCTAAATGCATGTTCTTGCTAATCCTCTCTTCGTGTAAAAACTGTACAAGTTAACCGACCACACACTAGCCCTACACCAGACATGGTGTCGGGGTCAGAGGAAACTCGGGCTAACCACACACTAGCTAAATGCATGATCTTGCTTATCGTTTCTTCGTGTAAAAACTGTACAAGTAAACAGACCACACATTAGCTAAATGCATTTTCTTGCTTTAACCAAATTCTGTAAAACTTGTACATCCTGTCTTTGGGTCACCACTAAGGGCTGTCATGTATCCACACTACTACCAGGGTTCCACAGGAACACATAAGCTTGCCATTTTACAAATGGACTATCATCCACGGAAGAATAACGATAAAAACAATCCAATGTTGCATCGATAGGGTAACAGTTTAACCAATAACAAAACAACAGGGATATAAAGTGTGTAACACTCGGGTCAAAGTTCATTATTGGTAGATCTGAAAACAGAAATAATGCAACATTAGTAAAAAAAATATTTTATTATATTAAAATTATGGAAAAAATATCAAATAACAATTCTTATAATTTTGAATACACATTAATTAAAATTTTATGAAAATATAACACTTGAAAATTTCAATATCTTGTCATTCAAATAAGTGAAATTTTTTTTAAATGCAAGGTAGAAAATTATTAAATCAATCATTCCCACAAGGAAAGACAGAAAATCATCTACGTACTATATATCAGCAGGCAAAAAGGTAAAGATTCCTGACAAAGGAATAAAAGTAAAAAATTATTATCAGGAAGTGAAATATTCCAACAGGGCTGTAAGTAGTGGTGGAGATACAGGCCTGGACATATGTCATAGGATTATTTAGGGATGTAGTACTGGGTAATAGCACAATATACACCAAACGTTAGTTATCAGGTATAAATTTGAAGATAAAAAAAATATTAGCTATTAGAGAGAGGACTAGATATAAATTTGTGATAGGTTAAAAGAATACCAACGTAGTGTAATACAAAAAGAGGCAATACTGCATGGCTATAATTTTGTAAGAGGTTCAGATACAGAGACAGTGTTAGTTGTGTTAGGAGGAGTATGGTGTGGAGTACCAAATCTCTTGAAGCCTTGCTTCAAACATACTATTATGTTTAGCATCAAGAGAAGAAGTTGACACCACCCAGGGAGGAGGACATGCATGGGTATAAACTGTGTCTACAATGACACCCGTCCAGGAGTATGAACTATGTGTCTACGATGACACCCGTCCAGGAGTATAAACTATGTGTCTACAATGACACCCGTCCAGGAGTATAAACGCTGTGTCTACAATGACACCCGTCCAGGAGTATAAACTGTGTGTCTACGATGACACCCGTCCAGGAGTATAAACGCTGTGTCTACGATGACGCCGGCCCAGGAGTATAAACTGTGTGTCTATAATGACAACCGTCCAGGGGTATAAACTGTGTGTCTACGATGACGCCGGCCCAGGAGTATAAACGCTGTGTCTACAATGACACCCGTCCAGGAGTATAAACTATGTGTCTACAATGACACCCGTCCAGGGGTATAAACTATGTGTCTACGATGACACCCGTCCAGGAGTATAAACGCTGTGTCTACAATGACACCCGTCCAGGGGTATAAACTAAGTGTCTACGATGACACGCGTCCAGGAGTATAAACTATGTGTCTACAATGACACCCGTCCAGGAGTATAAACTGTGTGTCTACGATGACACCCGTCCAGGAGTATAAACTATGTGTCTACGATGACACCCGTCCAGGGGTATAAACGCTGTGTCTACAATGACACCCGTCCAGGAGTATAAACGCTGTGTCTACAATGACACCCGTCCAGGGGTATAAACTAAGTGTCTACGATGACAGGCGTCCAGGAGTATAAACTATGTGTCTACAATGACACCCGCCCAGGAGTATAAACTATGTGTCTACAATGACACCCGTCCAGGAGTATAAACTATGTGTCTGCAATGACACCCGTCCAGGGGTATAAACTGTGTGTCTACGATGACACCCGTCCAGGAGTATAAACTGTGTGTCTACGATGACGCCGGCCCAGGAGTATAAACTATGTGTCTACGATGACACCCGTCCAGGGGTATAAACTGTGTGTCTACGATGACACCCGTCCAGGAGTATAAACTGTGTGTCTACGATGACGCCGGCCCAGGAGTATAAACTATGTGTCTACAATGACACCCGTCCAGGGGTATAAACTATGTGTCTACGATGACACCCGTCCAGGAGTATAAACGCTGTGTCTACAATGACACCCGTCCAGGAGTATAAACTATGTGTCTACAATGACACCCGTCCAGGGGTATAAACTAAGTGTCTACAATGACACCCGCCCAGGAGTATAAACTATGTGTCTACGATGACACCCGTCCAGGAGTATAAACGCTGTGTCTACAATGACACCCGTCCAGGAGTATAAACTATGTGTCTACAATGACACCCGTCCAGGAGTATAAACTATGTGTCTACGATGACACCCGTCCAGGAGTATAAACTATGTGTCTACAATGACACCCGCCCAGGAGTATAAACTATGTGTCTACAATGACACCCGTCCAGGAGTATAAACTATGTGTCTACGATGACACCCGTCCAGGAGTATAAACTATGTGTCTACGATGACACCCGTCCAGGAGTATAAACTATGTGTCTACGATGACACCCGTCCAGGAGTATAAACTATGTGTCTACGATGACACCCGTCCAGGAGTATAAACTATGTGTCTACGATGACACCCGTCCAGGAGTATAAACTATGTGTCTACAATGACACCCGTCCAGGAGTATAAACTATGTGTCTACAATGACACCCGTCCAGGAGTATAAACTATGTGTCTACAATGACACCCGTCCAGGAGTATAAACTATGTGTCTACGATGACACCCGTCCAGGAGTATACACTATGTGTCTACGATGACACCCGTCCAGGAGTATAAACTATGTGTCTACAATGACACCCGTCCAGGAGTATAAACTATGTGTCTACGATGACACCCGTCCAGGAGTATAAACTATGTGTCTACGATGACACCCGTCCAGGAGTACAAACTATGTGTCTACAATGACACCCGTCCAGGAGTATAAACTATGTGTCTACGATGACACCCGTCCAGGGGTATAAACTATGTGTCTACGATGACACCCACCAAGGAGTATAAACTATGTGTCTACAATGACACCCGTCCAGGGGTACAAACTAAGTGTCTACGATGACACGCGTCCAGGAGTATAAACTATTTGTCTACAATGACACCCGCCCAGGAGTATAAACGCTGTGTCTACAATGACAACCGTCCAGGGGTATAAACGCTGTGTCTACGATGACACCCGTCCAGGGGTATAAACTATGTGTCTACGATGACACCCGTCCAGGAGTATAAACGCTGTGTCTACAATGACACCCGTCTAGGGGTACAAACTAAGTGTCTACGATGACACGCGTCCAGGAGTATAAACTGTGTTTCTACAATGACACCCGTCCAGAGTATAAACTGTGTGTCAACAATGACACCCGTCCAGGAGTATAAACTATGTGACCTACGATGACCCCCGTCCAGGAGTATAAACTATGTGTCTACAATGACACCCGTCCAGGGGTATAAACTAAGTGTCTACGATGACACCCGTCCAGGAGTATAAACTATGTGTCTACAATGACACCCGTCCAGGAGTATAAACTATGTGTCTACAATGACACCCGCCCAGGAGTATAAACTATGTGTCTACAATGACACCCGTCCAGGAGTATAAACTATGTGTCTACAATGACACCCTTCCAGGAGTATAAACTATGTGTCTACAATGACACCCGTCCAGGAGTATAAACTATGTGTCTACAATGACACCCTTCCAGGAGTATAAACTATGTGTCTACAATGACACCCGTCCAGGAGTATAAACTATGTGTCTACGATGACACCCGTCCAGGAGTGTAAACTATGTGTCTATGATGACACCCGTCTAGGGGTATAAACTATGTGTCTACGATGACACCCGTCCAGGAGTACAAACTATGTGTCTACAATGACACCCGTCCAGGAGTATAAACTATGTGTCTATGATGACACCCGCCATACAACTTAGGTTATGTCACATCCTCATATTGAAAACTGAGGTGACCAGTAACAACGACACCACCAGGCATCGCGTGCATTGAACAAGCCTTACTTTATATCTTACATAGGAAAATGTAATACTTCCAAATGAAAGCATGATGTCAGCAAGAAACTTGCCAATGGTTTTCATCAACTTGTATCAGCAGTCAACATGTGTAACCGATATCTTGATACTGGGAAGAAGTGTTTGGATATTGAATCAATTGGGACACGTAAACATCGTAGGAAGGGGAAACAGGGGTGTTACTAACTAGAAATGGAAAATGTAGCAATTGGGATATTATAATCTTTACATTTATATCATACAACTTTAGTTGTTTTAATTTCAAGATTTTGATGACATATAGTTGGCAATAAAGCGATATTGTCAATACATGATTCTTTTTAAACACACAATATTGTCTGGTGGGCGCCATAATGGTTACATAATGGTACCTGTTACGATCGCGATCTTATCCCAATTCTTTGTGATCATATCATTCTGATCCCAGTAATAATGTTCTGTATTTAGACTTGGGTTACTATCACAAATTGTCTACCTTATACCTTATCGATCTTCTTATATAGGTTCCGCCTTCTTTATTGGGTCAGCTAAAAGGAACTTGGATATGAGGATGATTACAAAGGAAAGAACACAATTAACAGTTCACTAACTGGACTGGAGCAAAGGCATTTGTAGTTTTAAATTGAATTATATCTAGTACAGCGTATAAGTCTATATTCTACAAGTGAATTCTTTATAGTAATATTTTGGCCATTCCACATTTTCAAAGTACGTTGTAACCACATATTTTCTAACTGTTAATTATTGAAAATATAATCGAAATGGAGTGGCAAGCATATTCGTAAATACACTAAAAACGGAATAATATGAATTTTCGAGTTATTAAGTAAAAACAAATATATATATATTAAGGTAAAGTAAAACACGTATTATTGCTCCTCGTGACACTTGTCGACTAGTAAAACTAATATCACGACTAAGACATGTTTATGTGCGAAAAGGTAAAAGAGCTACACCTTACAACTATATGGGACTGTTGGGCGGATAAACTGACTGTGATTTCTATTTTATTAAGGTGGATCATGACACTTGTACTCCCCATATCACGCCAGCATGAATATTCAATATCATCAAATATAATAACGGAATCCTAAGTATATAATTATTATATGTATGCCAACTAACTGACTTCAATCAATGACCGGTGTTCATCATTACATGTAATTGGCAAAACTCTTTTGTATGCAAATTTGGGAAAAGTTGACTACCCGACGAACGTTTGACACACCTGGAATAAGTCTACATGGGTTTACTCACACGCTTACCTATGTCTGGTTAACTTACATGCCTTTTTTGCATGTAATGTAAAGCTAAAGAATTCCGAGAGCTTATCTAAAATGGGTTTGTTTTTTGGGAAAAAGTTACAATAATATTATTGTATTAATGTTCGTTGTGCCAGGCTTTAAACAAATGTGAAAAAGCTCACATATAGACAGTACGTGGTTTTACATGAATATAAATTGCCGTTATTTATCACGAAAATTATCTATGTAGCAGTATTTTGATCATTTGAACAAAAACAAACCTGCACAACAAAAACGGTAATATAATGATAATATTGTAGTTGTTTCACAAAAAGAAAAAAAAAATCATATAATCTACTCTCTGAATTCTATAGTTTCTGATTATATACCAATTATAAACTTTTATCTATTTCAAATATTTTTTTATCTAAATATCTGTTTTTAATGTTTCTGCAGCTCTATCTTTTAATATATGTATCCGATCAAAGCATAAGTGAAGGGGTTTATTTTTTTTATTATTTGTTTTTTGTTTTGTTTTTGTTTTTCTCAAATCTTACTTGGCACAAGTGTACTGAAGTCCGTGTGATGTGGCCTACTTTTATTGTCATTTCGAAATCAACGAAACTGAGGCAAGTTGTAGTGTGATTCTGATTTTGAAATATAACACCAAACGAATTAATTGTAGGATATTAAGCTGACAAGCTATGGATTTGTTTAAAAACTGCATTTAAAGATATCGGTGTTTTCAATATTGCCACACAATTTCGCAGCAGCCAGTCAAAATCATTCATCCGACTCTGTCAAACGTTCTGCTGAGTAGCGGCAAAGAAGAACGCGAATGCGAATTAAAGAGTTAGTATAATGCCGATTTTCACATAATTATTCAGAACGAGAATACAAATAAAATAAAATCAAAGAAAAAATTATGAAAATCGATTAAGTATTAGCCGAGATATTCCAGCTTCAAGTTTGGCACCTGTGCGGAAAACAATCAACGTAACTTTCGGTTTTGGGTAAAATAGAACCGGAAGTATCGTGACGTAGTATGAGTAACATACAGAGTATCGAAAAAAAAATAGCGCTGTTCGCAATTAAGTGAAATCATTTCTCGTTTATCGGTTACTTTTGCCTGAACACAGGGCCTAGCATACACAGGCACTAGACCTATACATGTATATATAATGATAATTCAGACGATTTCAGTTTTTTGGTGATGTTGACTTGACATAATACGACCACAGGAGCATGTACCGTCTATATTTTTTATTCCCAATTATTTAAAAGTGTTCTTTATAACAACCAACGTCTGGTTTTTGGTGCTACTAAACTATTACTTGCATTTATATACGTTTAAACATATGACATATGATTATCGATTTATCATTGAAATGTTAAGGAAATTACGCAATTCATATTACATGGCAGTAATTTAAAAGCTCAAGATACGCGGCGGCTAACTCGTATACCACACCTTCAAATAGTAAATGTTTGTTATATCGATAGATAACTCATATATTTTCTATTTGTTTTTTTACAAGTACACGAAATGACTTCATTTTTAGTACCAGAAGAAATTGATATTTCAACTTCAAAGATATCTTTGTTTTTTATATATATATATCTTATTTATAGTCTGAAAATGAATCAGATATTCACATAATGTATTCACCCTGAAGACATATAACTTATCCTATAGAATATTGGAGCATATAGTATAGCATAATATATAAAGTACTCAGGTGCATTTTAGTGCAGCATAAACCCCAAATTCAGAGATTTACAAATTAAAACCGTTAGAATTTTTTAATAATGTACTAATTTATTCATTATCACCCAAAAGAATATTTATCAAGTGACGTGATTCTAACAAATTATAACATAATAGACTAGTACAACAATGTAATCACTTGCAAGATGCTTCGTTGTAAAATAATTATTTGACAAGGTATCAGAAATAGCCTTAGTTTGAAAACTTTTTTTTTTTCCATTTCGAAATATCAAAGAGTACGGATGCTGGATCAAAAGCCCTGTGAAAACTGTATGAATGTCATGCAAACGCCAATTACAATACCTTGATTTTCGGTTGAGGAATAGCTATACATATATAATTACAGCAGCCCAATTATTACACAAAATTGTATGTGCGGGTACAATAAAAATATTACATAAATTCTACAAACATAACTGTTGCAAATTAAATGAATAACAAGCTTTAATTTGATAAGTGATAACTTTAGCCCCGGAGACAGACTCAAAAATTCATTACATACCAGGATTAATACTCATTAGGAACAGTTATAGATATAATTCTACTTGCATACGATTTCGACCAACAACAATTGATACACTGATAAATGAAACATTTCGTCACAGTATTCACGATAGAATATCAAAGCATGAAAAACAGTATTACCATAAAGTAAGCGAATGATAATAAACAGGTACTACATCTGTACATGTAATTTAATATGTCTCTTGTTAAACAGTATTTCATATCTTAATTCGTTTGCTTTGTAAATATACACAGCCGTTTTGAATGATGGTACAGTTCTCTGATGAAATAACATATATAAATGTAAACATATTAGGTCTAACATTATATTTCCTATACAAAAAAATGACTTGATTTCTGAGTATAAGGGACATGCCATAATAAAATGATATTCGTTTTCAATTTGAGTTCAAAATTGCAATAACGCATTTCCGGAGGTATTGGAATCGGGTGATACCATCTTCCCGCTTCTATATTCAATCTATGAGAAGATACCCGAAACCTTGTTAATTGTTGTTTTTTTTTTTTTTTTTTTTTATATACAGTATATATATATTTGCAATATTGAGATATCTCTTGTAACCAAATTCATTTAAGAAAAGTCTATAACATCTGGCTCTTGGTGAGTCTACAAGCTCTCTATGCCAGTTTGTAAAGATATGTCTCGTACCCTTGATTGGAATAATGATATAAAATACATCAATATCTTCAACCAACTTCTTGTTTAAGCCAAACATAACCAAAACCATGAGCACATAATATGTTCTTCACCCGTTTAGCCCAATTTATGGTACGAGAAGTTTCCACTTGCGTGTAAAGCTCGTTATACAGACTTAACCAGTACATTCTTTTGGTTATACCATATTTAATCATCTTGGTGTATCTGATAAATTTAAGTTTTATGGATGTAGGGGACTTAGTTGCAGATAATTGGTCTGTCCCCAATGAAATATAAGAAATCGGTGCATATATGCCTTTTTGAAAGTTTTGAAAGCCCCCCCCCCCCCCCCCCCCCCCCCCGAATCCGCCACTGCATACAAGTATATTCAAAATGTATGTTGATCCTTGAAACAGTTATAATAAATATATATTATATCTTTACTACATGTGTAGTTTCGAAATAAAAATTGGACTGATTCTCTACGACCTCTGTTCTTTTTTTCTTTATTAGTTTGTATACATCATAAAAATCTAGAAAAATGTATTATCACTACGAAATGAATGACAACTATTACCAATGTGTCTTGACTTGTATTTCAGAAATCTTTTTTAAGAATGATAGAACTTGAAGATATCGGTATTTTTTTCTTCTAAAATTTTCACAATAGACATCAAAGAAGAAACAAATTATTCCTGCATAGGAAAGTAGAAAGGCTAAAATTGACAAGGAAAAAGTATAATTAGTTAAAACTACTTAATCGCAACTAGGTGATTAAGGCAGAAAACTTCACTGTATAAGTTCTTGCAGAGGGAAGGTGACTTCACTTAATGTTCAGTATATAATGTCATATAGAGGGAAGGTGACTTCACTTAATGTTCAGTGTATAATGTCTTATAGAGGGAAGGTGACTTCACTTAATGTTCAGTATATAAGGTCTTATAGAGGGGAGGTGACTTCACTTAATGTTCTATGTATAATGTCTTATAGAGGGGAGGTGACTTCACTTAATGTTCTATGTATAATGTCTTATAGAGGGGAGGTGACTTCACTTAATGTTCAGTATATAAGGTCTTATAGAGGGGAGGTGACTTCACTTAATGTTCAGTGTATAATGTCTTATACAGGGGAGGTGACTTCACTTAATGTTCTATGTATAATGTCTTATACAGGGGAGGTGACTTCACTTAATGTTCAGTATATAAGGTCTTATAGAGGGGAGGTGACTTCACTTAATGTTCAGTATATAAGGTCTTATACAGGGGAGGTGACTTCACTTAATGTTCAGTATATAAGGTCTTATAGAGGGGAGGTGACTTCACTTAATGTTCAGTATATAAGGTCTTATAGAGGGGAGGTGACTTCACTTAATGTTCTATGTATAATGTCTTATAGAGGGGAGGTGACTTCACTTAATGTTCAGTGTATAAGGTCTTATAGAGGGGAGGTGACTTCACTTAATGTTCAGTGTATAATGTCTTATAGAGGGGAGGTGACTTCACTTAATGTTCAGTGTATAATGTCTTATACAGGGGAGGTGACTTCACTTAATGTTCAGTGTATAATGTCTTATAGAGGGGAAGTGACTTCACTTAATGTTCAGTGTATAATGTCTTGTAGAGGGGAGGTGACTTCACTTAATGTTCTATGTATAATGTCTTATAGAGGGGAGGTGACTTCACTTAATGTTCAGTGTATAATGTCTTATAGAGGGGAGGTGACTTCACTTAATGTTCAGTGTATAATGTCTTATAGAGGGGAGGTGACTTCACTTAATGTTCAGTGTATAATGTCTTATAGAGGGGAGGTGACTTCACTTAATGTTCTATGTATAATGTCTTATAGAGGGGAGGTGACTTCACTTAATGTTCAGTGTATAATGTCTTATAGAGGGGAGGTGACTTCACTTAATGTTCAGTGTATAATGTCTTATAGAGGGGAGGTGACTTCACTTAATGTTCAGTATATAAGGTCATATAGAGGGGAGGTGACTTCACTTAATGTTCAGTGTATAATGTCTTATAGAGGGAAGGTGACTTCACTTAATGTTCAGTGTATAATGTCTTATAGAGGGAAGGTGACTTCACTTAATGTTCAGTGTATGAGGTCGTATAGAGGGAAGATAACTTTATGCATAGTATCACTGCTCTTTTTTTTTCTGTATGAGATGTTAATCAAAAATAAAATAAAAATAAAAAACAAATAAGTTTAATGAACCTTTGCAAACCTTTTATTTTGAATTTGTAGCGGATATGTTTCCGTGACACCATGGATAATATTCAACATTCAAAATCCATTTACACAGTTAGCAGTAAGGTTTTCGTGTTACTTTATACAATGATACATTATGTTATCACAAATTAATACACTGGGAACTATTACATTCAGCATTGTATAGTGTCATATGTATTTATACAGTATTGCACTTATCTTACAATACTTTTTCAATGGTTTAAGATATGATATTGCATTCACCCTGAAGACATATAACTTATCCTATAGAATATTGGAGCATATAGTATAGCATAATATAGTAGCATACCAAATAATAGTTATTGCAATGTAATTATCTAATCATCATTTTGATCACAACTTAAAACGTGAACTTTAACAATAACAGACACTATCTCTTTTCAGTAAGGATATAATATGTAGTAGCACAGATCGTATGATTTACTCGTACAATAGATACAAACAGTGACATATTTGATATTTTAATATTGCATATTGGTATCTAGTGGTATACCCATAATCTAGTTATTTACTATGAATTTGAACATAAGCAAATAATACATATCCACTTTCATCACAGTTCAGCAAATGGGGCAGTATCTGTCTTAACATGGTGTTTTAATCCAGTGTCTTTTGACATATATATTGCATGCATTTGGTCTGCAATTACAAATATCTATTCATTCATTTTACCCTGCAAAAATTCTTTCCCTGATCTTCATCACGCAATCCACCACATGCAATGAACTTCAATAACTAATTTTTTTATTAAATGTTACAAAACATCACATACAAGTTTTTTTTATTGACAGTGTGGCAACAAATACTGCAAAACAATTTACTAATAAATCATCAAAAAGGAACAAGAGATTCCAGAATGATTTTTATAGGTTTCATATCAGATTGGGCTTTTCTCTATTTTCCCCTCCCTCTTACTAATCTGTGTAAATTGATAAACATCGCTCAGGTACTTTTCAAAAAAAAGGAACCTATATATGAAATTTGGGATTTAGCAATAATGACTGTCTGTTGGCCATGTTGTTTTCGGATTGATCCCAAAATGCAATACGAGGAAACAAGGGGATCAAACATATAAAATTTGAGAAAGATTCCTTCAGTACCTTCTGTAATATAGCGATAACAAACTTCAATAGTCAAAATCCAAGATGGCTGCCTGTCGGCCATGTTGTTTACAGAATCGTTTCAAAATGCAATATGCATAACTAGAGACCAAGGGTAACCTACATATGAAATTTAATGAAATGGTGGGCTAAAAATATAATAATGATAATTAAAAAAAAAAAGAATAAAAAGTAAATACCCAAGTGTGCGCTTCAAGTAGGCTGCCCCAACCCCTTACCATGTAAGAGGGAGGTATCTGCATCTGCTGTATCTGCTCTAGTTACGGGTCAAATGATTAGTATTTACTAAGTCATAACCAATAACACACACGGTTACTTGATACACGGAGTTAACATTTAGTAATATAAAATTGTACATCATCTCTTGTTACCAGAGTAATCATAATTAAACACTGAAAACAAAGTATCTCATAAACGGAAATACTGTATAAACTGAGGTCTTCACACATAAAATCTTGTAACCAATCTGGATGTGTACAAGATTATAAACATATTGAAGAAATAGAGTTACTTACAAACAGAAAATCGAGTTCATCATATGACACATCATATAACACTTCAACAAGTTGCATCTTATTTGACTTATTAAGATCGGATTCTCAATATCAATATTTTGTATAAAATATGTTTATGAATAAAAAACGCATCCTCAACAGAGCTAATCAGTTTTGTAACCCAATGCATCAGATGATTGAATTGCAAGAGGAATAATGCAAATACAAGTCAGGAATTCAAACCCATCATCTCTGATCTCTATGCATGTATATAAATGCTCATTATAACATTTGTGCAACCTGGCCATTTAATTGTTCTGCCCAGATCTCTCTCTACTTCAACAAAAAAATTACTCCAAAGATTCTACACCATATTCTCTTGTTATTAAGCTGGGTGCCAGTTCTGCTACACTATAAATGTATATTGCTTTATTCAACAAGAGGCCCAATGGGCCTGTATCACTCACCTGGCTCTACTGTAACTTTGAAAAGGATTGAGGTCAACTTTAGATTACCTCTTTATTCATTTGAACAAACCTGGTAGCCCTTCACTCCAGCATGCTGCAGGCCCAATATCAAGTCCATCAGTCTCTTGGTTATTGAGGAGAAGTTATTAAAATGAAAAAGTTGATGCTGGACGCTGTACCATGGGATATACTGTGCTCAACAGATGCAAACCATGGTATATATTTCCATCCAATATTTCCAACTGGATTATATGGCCATCTTGGATACATGACACATCAAAATTGCATGTATTACTAGTTGCATGTGAGAATTATTGCATTATATCAGGACATCCATTCAGGAGGTGCAGCAAAAGAGTAAAAGCTTACAGATTAGAGACAAGATAACAGGCTACATCATAATCTCCTCAGGTTTCAAACTAAAATAAACCCATTTAAGCCATAGAACTCACATATCTGTACTAATAAGTCTGTAATGTAAAGATCAAATGTAAATTTCATTGACTTAATTTTTATCCATGTATTTTCCCCTAAAGACTCTTATAATTTTCTGTTCAGAAATGACGTCAAGTCTACTCCAAATGTTTTGAAAAATTCTAAATGTTCTGCTGATAATGTGACATTTGGAGGAATGCAAATAGAAGATTTCACAAACTGAGTATTTCTTGCTTTTATGCAGTTTGCAGCAATATGATAATACTTGTTTTGAAATACACTTCTCATGGATTTCAGACGCCTATCAAAAAATGAATCCATCTCTCTGTGTCTGATAATAAAATCATTTGGACTTTTGATAGGTTTGGCAAATTTGGATCTGCAGCCAGCACAAATTTTTATATAATTTGTTAATTTACATACGACATATGATTCAACTATGGATGAAGTTGTGATGTCATCACCAGTTGAACGACTGCTGCTTGAGCCACTTAATTCAGATGGCTCCTTTTCCCTTTTTGCATGGACAACTGTATCCCCTGCAACTGACTTTCTTTTTAGATGTGATCTCTCTGTGTACGTAGTCACTGCTGCTGCATTGTCCAATCCCTGACAAGTATTGCAGAGGAAGCAAAATGAATCGTGGCTAGCATCAGCTATTCCCCTTCCAACATTGCTGCATGAAAAGTGGTTCCACCAATGGCAGGAGTTGCACTGAATCTGAAATTTATACACAACAGCAAAATGTGTAAACATCATACCATAAACACAGAATTATAGTCACTTGATGCCTGTAGTTAAAATAAACAAGATGAACTATATTTTATCATGAATCCTATCAAAATGTGCACTTCATTTGCATAAAATAAACTTGAACTTGCAATATATCTTGATATGCTTCTCACCATAAATAAAGCTCCAAACGAAAGTCTCTTTGTACAATGTAGTTGTTGGAAAAAATAAGAAAACAATTTTGTGACCATTACTGCATGCAATGGAAAATATCTCCAGATCAACCGAAGTGTTTGGTAATATTGTTACTCATCTCCAGTATCATTTTCAGCATGGATACATTTAATCCTTTGGTAACTTTAAATAGCATCTTTACACAATTTTGTGAGTTTTATCTTTCTTGAAACGTTCTCCAGGCCAGAAGTTCATGTATCAGATCAAACCAAATGTCAGTGAAAAAAAAAAATCATATTCAGTAATTCTACATGGCCAGAATATGCAGAAATATATCCATACATACCCAGCCCTCATTGACTTTGTAAACCTGAGAACACTTTCTGCAGTAATTTGTAACATTTCCTGGAAATTAAAACATAAAAGTAAAGTGAGCTATTTCCACAATCTCTTGAAACAATGATGGCCGATATCAGCCATCAAGTAACTCATGTGATGCGAGTAACCTGACATTGTAAAAATCACATGACGGGTTACTCTCATGTGATACGGGTAATTGTTCCCAACATATTGAAGACTGTGACAATACACATGCAAACCCATTGACATTTCAGGGTTAACACGTGATTCACAATAGCATAGCAAATTAAAACCTATCTTTGATCATTTGTGTTGCATACAAAATCTCTTTTCCAATGTCACTCAAGAGTATTATATTGGGCTTCAAATTTGGCCAATTTTGGTGAATAAAATCATTTCCTCAAATTTAGATTTTCGGTGGAATTTTTCTACCACATAGATATGAAAATCTATAGGAAAAATCAAAAAGAAATCCTGTTGAAATTAGTCTTAGGTCAAATCATGAATTGACTATACTACAAGAGCTATATAGTAAAACTGTTTAATCAGGAAAAAACAAAATTGTGTAGATGTTCAACTGTCGCAATGATAGCCTCTTTTGAAAGGTATATAAAACTATACAAGAGGCCCAGAGGGCCTGTATCGCTCACCTGGTTTCATGATATATGAAACAAGAACTATGCTTAAGTATATTTGCCACTGGTATTGCTATGTCAGTATATCATAGGCATTTCATATAGTTACATGAACATTGTTTTTATTGTAATTCTAAAAATGTCAATTTAGCCAAATTGATCCCTTTTGGCCCCCCGGGGGTCAGCCCCACCAATTGTACAATTTTGAATCTCTACCTCAAGGGGATGCTACCAGGCGAATATGAACGATATATATTAATCCATTGCTTAGTTTCAGAGAAGAAGTTGTTTATATCAATTTAGGCAAATTGACCCCTTCTGGCCCGCCCCTCAGCCCTCAGGGGGGTCAGCCCTATCATTTGTACAATTTTGAATCCCTACCCCAAGGGGATATTACCAGTCAAATATGTGAGATATCCATTGCTTAGTTTCAGAGGAGAAGTTGTTTATATCAATTTAGCCAAATTGACCCTGTTTGGCCCCGCCCCTCAGCGCCCCGGGGTGTCAGCCCCACCACTTATACAATTTTGAGTTCCCACTCAATGGTGATGCTACCAGGCAAATATGAGCGATATCCATTGCTCAGTTTCAGAGAAGAAGTCGTTTATATCAATAGAGCCCAATTGACCACATTTGGCCCTGCCCCTCAGGCCCCTGGGGGGTCAGCCCCATCATTTGTACAATTTTGAATCCCCACCACATAGTGATGCTACCAGGCAAATATGAGCCATATCCAATGCTCGGTTTCAGAGAAGAAGTCGTTTATATCAATATAGCCCGATTGACCTCATTTGGCCCCGCCCCAGAGGCCCCCAGGGGGTCAGCCCCATCATTTGTACAATTTTGAATCCCCACCACATAGTGATGCTACCAAGCAAATATGAGCGATATCCATTGCTCGGTTTCAGAGAAGAAGTCGTTTATATCAAAATAGCTAAATTGACCCCTTTTGGCCCCGCCCCAGAGGCCCCCAGGGGATCAGCCCCATCATTTGTACAATTTTGAGTCCCCTACCCATAGGGATGCTTCTGACCAAATTTGGTGAAATTCCAATCAGCGGTTATGAAGAAGAAGTCAAATAATTCAATTGTTGACGGACGGACGGACGGACGACAGACGGACGACAGACGGACGACGGACGGACGGACGACGGACGACGGACGCCACGGTATGGCATAAGCTCACCTTGGTCCTTCGGAACGGTATGGCATAAGCTCACCTTGGTCCTTCGGACCAGGTGAGCTAACAATGGAATGTAAATGGGTTTTGTAAGTGTGCAGTCATCTCCTTCGCGACTGTGTACATTTACTCGCATCACACGCTAGTAAACTGTTAAGTAATTCAGCCTATGTCAGGTTACTCGCATCACATAAATGAAACAGCTTTTAAATGTACATGTATCATTATCAGAATTAGAAACTTTGAAAAAAAGATTCATGTAAAATTATTTGTTGCATCTCTCCTTATTCAGACCTTGCAATGTAAATGACAAGTATCAAATAAAAATGTTTTGGTATCATTCATCTATTTCTATGATTATTTAAACTTTTTAGAACATTTCAAGAATAAACAATGAATGTCTTCTATATCAATATAAACAAGAGATCGAAGAGTGATCTTGGCGCCCACCATTGAGTGATCTTTATAGGTTCTATCTTACGTTGATCTTTCTCTACTGAATTATTTGATAACAAGGAGAATCTACTAAAAACTAAATTTTCAGTACATACCACAACTTGCAAGCAATATAGATGCAATTTCTCTTCTCATGTTGTCAATGTCCCTTGGTCTTGCTTTAAAAACAAGATCTTTATCTTGCACCAGTAATTCTGCAAACTTCAAAAATAGGAGTCTTTGAAAATTCAAGTCTTCTAAGTCTAAAACTGTTCACATGAGAAAATGATTTCAGTCTCTCAATAACATTTTAAAATTACCATCCACATAAAACATGTTTGAAAATCATCACATTTCATATGAAAATTTTTGATTAGTTGATAAATAGGAGAAAATTGAATTTTACAAAACAAAAATTAACAGAAAAAATTATGTTTATCTATATGTAATCTGAGAGTGATGGTTGCATTATTGGCATTACATTTTTTACGTCCTTGCTATGAGATGTATGAAAATATCTATCGCGGAACTAATACCAAAAGGAGAAAAGTGAGCTAAGGCAAGAAGTACCTTACATAAATTGCATGACTTACTAATTTATTTCTTAGGCCAAACATGGTAGAATGATATTCCTGATAATACTATTACCTTCATAACAAACACTCCACAGCTGACGGAATCGTTTTGTTTAGGGTGGGCTCCAGCTAGTTTCAGTGTCCATTTTGATGGTCCATACTGTTCCAGGCCACTGGCAAAACGTCTATTGATAAATGTTTTCCAGGACACAAGAATGTTTTGCTGTCTACTATGGGGTTCACCCATTGAATTTACATACATTATCTGTCGATCTTTTGGATAGATAATGACCAACTCCCAGTGTCCAAAGTGGTTGAAAGGACACAAGATTTTGTCAAAATGCTCAAAGGTAGTCTATAATGAAAAAAAAGAGAAACAACAGTTTTACATTACGTCATGTAACTTATCCATCTTAAACAAGAAAATTACATACCACCATTTATCTCTGCATATCAAACATTGATTAAATGAAATGTAATCTACTTTCTATAATACAATTTTTTAATGATACAGATACTATATGTGAAATATGAAAAGGAAAAGGACTTAAGACACAGCTGGAACCATTAGTATATTTGATAAATCTTTATTTCTATCATTGCTGAATACATTTGACTATATAGAATTACCTTTGTCATCAGAGAGCAACAGTTGGGTTTTTGTAAAAGCTTCCCCATTACAACACAGTTGATGAATGTTGTATTTGTATTATGGTCTGTTAACAATTGCATATATGCATCTATCACCTTCAGAGATGTAAGCAGAAATAAGAAAACATATTTACACGATATAGTAAAAGTTAATACTCAAGATCCTTATATGTTTCCTACAACAGCATTATGCTACATGACCATGCAGAGAAAAACATTTTAATGTTATCAAATAATTGAAAACACAAATTGCCCTGTTACCCTGAAGAGGGATTATCAATTTTACTGTTAAGTAGCGAAATTTTCTTTTAAATGTGAATTTTATTCATTTTACAACAGTTGCAAAACAAGTTATATCAATATCTTAATGTCAACTGTAAATATCCGACAAAAATAAGATGAAATCACCTCATCTGACACCTCTTCATCTTGTTTCAAAGAACCAAATGAATATCCATAGAGCTTGAACTGCCCTACAACAGCCATCAATGATTTGGAATTATGATGGTTATCCCATACCTCATCGACATCAGGAATGACAGGATCCTGAAAACAAACACAATGTCCAAAATTTGGGTTATTTCTTTCCATAATGCCATCTTATTGCAACAAGTATTTAAACTTTTAAAGAATGCAGTGTTGACTTAACGTTTTCACTGATTTTTTGACATGTCAATGTGAAAAGCTTACCAGCTGTAATAAAGTAATAACTTACCAGATTTAATTCCTTCTCCTTTGTGATATTGCACCTGTTTTGGCTTTCCTGGTTCTCTGACTGCTCCTCTACGTTATCTGCTTCCGGTTCCTTTCAATGGAATAAAGTACGCCATATCAAAATAGATACCGATCTATTTACTCCTTTGACATTTAACATATATATATATATATATATATAAGAATTTGGGTTATTTCTTTCCTTAATGCCATCTTATTGCCACAAGTATTTAAACTTTTAAAGAATGCAGTGTTGACTTAACGTTTTCACTGATTTTTTGACATGTCAATGTGAAAAGCTTACCAGCTGTAATAAAGTAATAACTTACCAGATTTAATTCCTTCTCCTTTGTGATATTGCACCTGTTTTGGCTTTCCTGGTTCTCTGACTGCTCCACTACGTTATCTGCTTCTGGTCTCTATGAAAAGGAAATATTATCATAATCTTATATAAAATTTAATACTGTTCGGTACCATACTATTTGCATACATATACCATACTGTGAAAAAATGTAATAGATATATATCAAATCTCTGGAAACTATACAATAATTATAGATGCATGTATGCCAATCAATAAGAAAACGAATTTACCTATGGTCACCAACTTGGCAGCATGATTTTTATGTTCAGTTCTTCAATATCGTTATCAAGTTGTAAATTTGTTTGGAATTTAACACACCCCTCCCCTCCGCCCACCAGGTTGAGATCCCCCAATCACACTCCAAAAGGGGTGAACGATTCTATTATTCCCAGATACTGTATTACCTTCCTTTGGTGACGCTTTTTCTTTCTGAAACTTTTCTTTAGATATTCTGTTGATAGAAAGGAAATGATATTAACACACTTTTATAAAAAAAAAGTCAAGGATCAGTATGCCCTCAGAAATATAAAGGCATCTAATATCAAAATGACCAAAAAATTTAATCAAAGGACAGAAGTGAAAAGAAGACAAAGAAAGCTTGAATAGATAAAATCGGTTAAAATGACAGTCAGGTAGGTAACATATATATTTTCCATGATGGAACTGCTGAATTTTTTTAATCTTTTTCTTTACCTTTGAGATAGCTTTTTTGCTTTTGATTTGTTAGCCTTTTCTTCTTCAGAAACGTCTTTGGTACTTTCAGAGTTTTATGTCTCTCACAAAAAGCTGACATTTTGAAAGCCGAAACATTGCCGTGATCTGTAACCAATGTCTGAAAGCACTGATGTAACATTTCAGAAGCATCCTTCACTGCATCAGCATTGCAAGTGTTGTTGATATAATTTCTGATGTTGTTCATTTCAACATTGGCCTTTGCAAGTTGAGTTACAAATCCTGGCTGCTTGTTATCAGGAGTAGAACTGAAAGTGAAACATTCTTTATTTTCGATTAAAGAACTTTCACTCACTGGAACCAACTCTGGCTCAGATTTCTCAGATATATTATCATCAGTCATTGTGAGATTTATCCACTTCAGAAATTCTTCATTTATTGTGTAATACCTTGATACAGCATATGTACCAGGAACATCTTTCCAGCCATCATACAGAATTATGACACATATGAAATGCTTGCAAGGCATATAATGTAACTGGAAGTCAGGACAGTTACAAGATGGAATATTCAGTCTCAAGTTATAAGTACTGCTGGGATCTGATTGAGAGGTTATATTGTAAGTCATGTTGTCAACTTTGATCACCTCCTCCTTGCTATACAGCATAGCATCTGGTACCCTTGCAATACAATGTTCTACAAATACTTTTGGTTTTCCATGAATAAACCTTGGAACTGCATGCTGATACAATTTCGATGTAGATTTTGGCTGGACATTTCGTTCAATGTAACTGAAATTACAAACAAATTATATTAAACATTTTAACAATTGCATATGTTCAAAATTAAACTTTCATAATTTTTCTCAAATAAAGAAACAGCCTGCAGTCATAATTTTCACTGGCAATTTCATAAGCTACCAAAATAGAGCACAGCTAGATCTCCTCTTATAACTGACATGTATGAAAAGATTAAATAAGCCAGGAATGTCACAGATTAAACACTGCAATTGTTTTTATGTTGTCTTGATTAAGAATTAGGCTATTATACTTTTTGTTTTTTGGCAATGAACATTTGGCCAATGCAAATACAACGAATGAAACAAAATACAAATGTACAACAAAACATATGCCAAAACGAAATGTTTTCATCATTTTGTATCAAGAGATCACATTTTTAGATTGAAGAGTTGCAGTCAAAACAACAAGAAAAAAGTACAGCAAAATGCAAGGATGAGATTATCTTCGCTAGCCAAGGCTTCTGATTATGCATACTTCTGATTATGCTTAATCAAAAGCCTCGCCTAGCAAATACAATATCAGATTTATTTGATGACATAATCTTAAACAAAAACAAGAGATCCCAGAGGGATCTTGGCGCCCACCATTGAATGATCTTCATAGGTTCCATGTCAGATTGATCTTTTCTCTACTTTTCCCTTCATTTTACTAATCTGTGCAAATTGAGACATCCCTCCAGTACTTTTCAAACAAGGGAATCCTAGCTATATAAGAAATTTGAGATTTAACGATAATGGCTGTTTGTTTGCCAGGTTGTTTTCAGGACAGACTGGTCCAAAAATGCAATACAATGGACCAAGGGGAACCTACATATGAAATTTGAGAAAGATCCATTCAGTACTTTGAGAAATAGAGATAACAAACTTCAATTGTCAAAATCCAAGATGGCGGTCTGTTGGCCATATTGTTTTCCAATTGATCTCAAAATGCAATTAGCATAACGAGGCACCAAGGGGAACCTCGATATGAAATTTGAGAAAGATCCATTCAGTACTTTCTCAGAAATAGCGATAACAATCTTCAATTGTCAAAATCCAAGATGGCTGCCTGTCGGCCATGTTGTTTTCGGATTGGTCTCAAAACGCAATATGCATAACTAGGCACCAAGGGAAACCTACATATGAAATTTCAGAAAGATCCATTCAGTACTTTCTCAGAAATAGTGATAACAAACTTCAATTGTCAAAATCCAAGATGGCTGCCTGTCGGCCATGTTGTTTTCAGATTGGTCTCAAATCGCAATATGCATAACTAGGCACCAAGGGAAACTTACATATGCAATTTGAGAAAGATCCCTTCAGTACATTCTCAGAAATAGCGATAACAAACTTCAATTGTCAAAATCCAAGATGGCTGCCTGTCGGCCATGTTGTTTTTGGATTGGTCTCAAAACGCAATATGCATAACTAGGCACCAAGGGAAACCAACATATAAAATTTCAGAAAGATCCATTCAGTACTTTCTCAGAAATAGTGATAACAAACTTCAATTGTCAAAATCCAAGATGGCTGCCTGTCGGCCATGTTGTTTTCTGATTGGTCTCAAATCGCAATATGCATAACTAGGCACCAAGGGGAACCTACATATGAAATTTGAGAAAGATCCCTTCAGCACTTTCTCAGAAATAGCGATAACAAACTTCAATTGTCAAAATCCAAGATGGCTGCCTGTCGGCCATGTTGGTATCTGATTGGTCTCAAAACGCAATATGCATAACTAGGGACCAAGAGGAACCTCCATATGAAATTTGAGAAAGATCCCTTCAGTACTTTCTCAGAAATAGCCGATAACAAACTTCAATTGTCAAAATCCAAGATGGCTGCCTGTCGGCCATGTTGTTTTCGGATTGGTCTCAAAACGCAATATGCATAACTAGGCACCAAGGGAAACTGACATATGAAATTTCAGAACGATCCATTCAGTACTTTCTCAGAAATAGTGATAACAAACTTCAATTGTCAAAATCCAAGATGGCTGCCTGTCAGGCCATGTTGTTTTCAGATTGGTCTCAAAATGCAATATTGCATAACTAGGCACCAAGGGAAACTTACATATGCAATTTGAGAAAGATCCATTCAGTACTTCCAGAAATAGCGATAACAAACTTCAATTGTCAAAATCCAAGATGGCTGCCTGTCGGCCATGTTGTTTTCGGATTGGTCTCAAAATGCAATATGCATAACTAAGCATCAAGGGAAACCTACTTATGAAATTTCAGAAAGATCCATTCAGTTCTTTCTCAGAAATAGCGATAACAAACTTCAATTGTCAAAATCCAAGATGGCTGCCTGTCGGCCATGTTGTTTTCGGATTGGTCTCAAAACGCAATATGCATAACTAGGCACCAAGGGAAACCTACATATGAAATTTCAGAAAGATCCATTCAGTTCTTTCTCAGAAATAGTGATAACAAACTTTAATTGTCAAAATCCAAGATGGCTGCCTGTCGGCCATGTTGTTTTCCGATTGGTCTCAAATCACAATATGCATAACTAGGCACCAAGGGGAACCTACATATGAAATTTGAGAAAGATCCCTTCAGTACTTTCTCAGAAATAGCGATAACAAACTTAAATTGTCAAAATCCAAGATGGCTGCCTGTCGGCCATGTTGTTTTCCGATTGGTCTCAAAACGCAATATGCATAACTAGGCACCAAGGGGAACCTTCATATGAAATTTGAGAAAGATCCCTTCAGTACTTTCTCAGAAATAGCGATAACAAACTTCAATTGTCAAAATCCAAGATGGCTGCCTGTCGGCCATTTTGTTTTCCGATTGGTCTCAAAATGCAATATGCATAACTAGGCACCAAGGGGAACCTACATATGAAATTTCAGAACGATCCATTCAGTACTTTCTCAGAAATAGTGATAACAAACTTCAATTGTCAAAATCCAAGATGGCTGCCTGTCGGCCATGTTGTTTTCAGATTGGTCTCAAAACACAATATGCATAACTAGGCACCAAGGGAAACTTACATATGCAATTTGAGAAAGATCCATTCAGTACATTCTCAGAAATAGCGATAACAAACTTCAATTGTCAAAATCCAAGATGGCTGCCTGTCAGCCATGTTGTTTTCGGATTGGTCTCAAAATGCAATATGCATAACTAGGCATCAAGGGAAACCTACTTATGAAATTTCAGAAAGATCCATTCAGTTCTTTCTCAGAAATAGCGATAACAAACTTCAATTGTCAAAATCCAAGATGGCTGCCTGTCGGCCATGTTGTTTTCGGATTGGTCTCAAAACGCAATATGCATAACTAGGCACCAAGGGAAACCTACATATGAAATTTCAGAAAGATCCATTCAGTACTTTCTCAGAAATAGTGATAACAAACTTCAATTGTCAAAATCCAAGATGGCTGCCTGTCGGCCATGTTGTTTTCCGATTGGTCTCAAATCGCAATATGCATAACTAGGCACCAAGGGGAACCTACATATGAAATTTGAGAAAGATCCCTTCAGTACTTTCTCAGAAATAGCGATAACAAACTTAAATTGTCAAAATCCAAGATGGCTGCCTGTCGGCCATGTTGTTATCCGATTGGTCTCAAAACGCAATATGCATAACTAGGCATCAAGGGGAACCTTCATATGAAATTTGAGAAAGATCCCTTCAGTACTTTCTCAGAAATAGCGATAACAAACTTCAATTGTCAAAATCCAAGATGGCTGCCTGTCGGCCATTTTGTTTTCCGATTGGTCTCAAAATGCAATATGCATAACTAGGCACCAAGGGGAACCTACATATGAAATTTGATAAAGATCCCTTCAGTACTTTCAGAGAAATAGCGATAACAAGAATTGTTTACGGACGGAGGGACGGAGGGACGGACGGACGGACGGACGGACGGACGACGGACCACGGACGCAGGGCGATTTGAACAGCCCACCATCTGATGATGGTGGGCTAAAAACATAGGACATTTATTTTCAAATTAGTAAGAAATATGAAGGGGGAGATTAACTTTTGCAAATACAGTTGCGGGAAAGCCATGTCAAGAAAGATAATACATCATATCTATCTAGTGTATTAATTTCCATTGTATACATGTATGAAAAGATATTGTCAGTTTATGATGGAAGAAGCTCTATATTACAGAAAATAATTGTAATTTATTTAATATCATTACCTTTCAAGGCACTGTTGAAAGTATTTTGTTACAATGACATCCACCAAGCTTTGGGCAGTCCTGCAACTATGTTCCTTTAGCAGAGTTTTCAATATTCTGTGATGAACTTCCACGCCATTAGATGTTGTGACAACAATATTCTCCTCCAGAGGTCGGAAAGCTCTAACCCATCTCTGATGAAAAAAAAGACAGTGTACATGTATATTCAAAAAGATATGTCCTATTTGACTGGCTGTGTTAATTTTTCTTGACATATACAGTAGAACAGCCTTACCATAGGTGATTTTTTTTTTCTATATTCCTGTATTATGATATGCAAAACAAATGAAAAGATAATATATGCTATAATAGGTATATTCATTATGCATCACATTCAAATAAATGAAAACATATAAAAACGATCTGGGATTATCAATTTCCAGATTTTCTGTAAGTGTGTTTACACTGGAAATTTAGTTTGCCAATAGCTGAAAAACATAGCTGGCGTACAAGGTAATAATTGGCAGAAAATTTAATTAATGATGAACATATGTCAAAACAAGACTACTTATCCTTCAGAGCTGTATTGAAAGGTTGTATATATTACAAATATATATACTTTTTTTATAGGTAACATGCAGGGTTAATAAGCTATGCTTTTTATAATTGCACATTTTACAGTACACTGCTACCTAAGTTATGCCAGACATACTTACATCTGTATTGTTCAGCCAAGTGTTATTCAAATAATTCTGGAGATGAGGATTTTCCTTCCAGAATGTCCTTGACTTTAAAGCTGCAATGTTGTCTTGGAGTTCCTCTTGAGTGACAGAGCAAGCAATGCACCTTAAACTTATCAAGATAATAATAGCATTGCAATATGTGGGAAGTGACCTTGAATATATCATGTAAATCTGATTTGACTTTCAAGCACAAAAATAGTCATTGTCAAAAAAAGAAAAACAAAAAAAAGCATTTAAAACATCATCCTTATAGCTGCATCCCTGGTTGGAATTTCATTTGAATAATTTCGATAGACAGGTAATGACACTGAAATTCAAAGACAATTTTTCATTCAAACCAGTATCAAGATGGTCAACATCAGACTTGTAACTTAAAAAAAAATCAGAAAATGAAGATGGAAAAGTAAAAAGATAGGAATGACATGTTTCTGTGGTGACTCCATGAACTTGCAGCTGATGTGTTGTACACAGGTCATAACAGCAAATACTATTACTTACAGATGCAGAGCATCATCCATTTCATCAACCAAGCCATTGTCACGTCTGGAAAACCATCTTTTCCAGGCTTGCTCTACATGGAACTTACACAAGTACTGTGAGGAGTCTGTAATAAAAATGAGAAGAAATACATAACTTTGTAGCCTTACATCCAAGCTTTCTATGGATCCAATATTAGGTCTCTGAGCCTGTTGGTTAAAAAGAAGATGCTCTTGAAATGTTTTAACCTATTTGACCACTGTGACCTTGAATGAAGGTCAAGGTCATTCATTTAAAAAAAAAAAATGGTAGCACTTAACTTCAAAAGATCAAAGGAAGTATTCATAATGGCATACAACGTTAATGGCAAAACTAAAGACATTGACATTGGAACGACATACATGTACTGCATTGATATATCCCCGTATGAATTTTTTTTTTTTTTTTTAAATTGTATTTGTAACTTTAACCCATTAGGAAGTTATTTTGATTAAAAATATGTTCTATCAACATGGAAAAAAGAAGAAGAAGAAGAAGAAGAAGAAGAAGAAGAAGAAGAAGTCTTTTTAGCAGTTGGTGCAAAAACAATACAAAGAAATGCATGTATATCACAGGTATTTCAAGTAGCATTTCTTTAGCAGGATGCTGCAAGGAATGATATGAAGTGACCACATACACAAACAACATAAAAATGGAGTTTACTTACACCAACAACCCACAATAGTACTTGCTATAATCAATGTATATATGTCAGATAATTAATTATTTTTAGCAGGAAGGTTTAAGGCAGGATATGAAGTGAGCACATACACAAACAATATTAGAACGCAGTTTACTCACACCAAAATATCCTACAAAATTTCAATCGGTTATCATAATAAATCATGTCATGCACTCCAAGTAGTATTTTAGTAGGATGTGACAAAAGCTATGAAATGTGCACAAACACAAACAACATTAAAATGTGGTGTATTCACATCACAGCTATTATATAAGCCATGGGGAAAAAATCCAGTGAAAATTGGCTTTAAAAGAAACAAAGAAGGCATGTCAGGTAGGTTTAGTAATGGCTACAGCTAGAGGACTTTCAACAAAAATTCCAGACACCGTTTATCCCAAAAAAACTAAAAAAAAACTTACCAACAGATTCACTGAAATTTAAATTAATATCCTATACAACCAAAATTAATTGTACTCAAGAAACTCGTATATACGAGAAATAATCTCGTTATTACGAGAAATAAACTCGTATATACGAGAAAGAAACTCGTATATACGAGAAATAATCTCTTTATTACAAGAAATAAACTCGTATATATGAGAAAGAAACTCGTATATACCAGATTTTTTATTCATTTTTTAATGATACCAACTAAGTTTATTTTTTTTCATTGGTCCTATTCGACTTCCGTAGAATTCTCATTACCTGGTACTTTTTTTTTTTTTGTAGAATATCATAATATTTTTTAGCATATGGTACTTTTCTAACTGAACTCTTCAGTTATACCAATGCTAAATTCAACATAATAACATTCTTAGATATGGTTATATTGGAACGACCCAAGTCATATCTAGTAACAGAATAGAAAGTGAGATTATGTAATATTTTTTTTCATAGTATGCTTAAGAAACATTTAAATTTTTTAGAAAAGAACAATGGTTTTATCTTTAAATTGTGTTACCTGGAAATACTTTCTGTAATGCGTTGCTCTGTGCTTTATCACAGTCGGTCACCACAGCAGCTGGACTCCAATTTGGGTGCCAAGATTTGAGCACTGTTAATCCATCAGCAACACTAATTTCCAACTTATCTTCGGTAATGAAAGTGCCAATGGGTGAGTACCCCACATTGGTAAATGTCACCACCTCAAACAAAGGAAGTGCATATTTACTAGTATTGAAGGTACTGTCCATTAGTAATGTCCTGTCAAATCTTGTTAGAAGTTTACTCTGCCACTCTGTCTGCAGTACTAGTAGAAATTTCTCTTTGTCACTAAAAACATCAAAAGAAACATTACTATATAAGTACAGCCAGATAGTCTATAATAATCCAACATAATTCTACACTGAAGTGAATCTCTAATGCCTGAAAGGTACTAAATTCACATAAATGTGTTTTAAAGCTGCCATAATAACCATTATTCATATAACAGATCATGTAACAATAACTGTTTGTCTACTTATTATAAAATATGTAACTAAGGTATCTGGTTTGATAGTCTAATTGAAAAAATATACTTATGTACCTTTAATGTCACTGGTGGTTTGTGTAGAGCAAGGGGGAAATTCATGGAAAAAACGATAATAGAAATCATGTTAAGTTACCTATGTGCTCTGAAGTAGTATTTCAGCCCTGGATTAGTCTTAGATAGATTTTGTAGATGAATTTTCACATTAACTTGTTCTTCATCTGAGTATCTATAAAACAAAAATCCATAATGCATAACTATTTCATAAATATAGTTTCAGAAAGGTTCACTCACTCTCTTACAAAATATTTCTAAAGCAGATTATTTTCATTTTACAAGCAGTATAAACATGCAGGAGAAATGTTTTTTTGTAACCTAGCTGTACTAAATGAAGGTTTTCTTAAATCAAGGGACCATAACTCTGTTGCCATGTTTGATGACGATAATCGGACAATATTTGTGGGAGTTAATGCATCATTGCATGGCAATTGCCTTGGCTTAGGGCATTTATCTTGTTATCATTAGTTTAATGAAATCTGTTATCATTTAATGCAGTTATTGCACGGAAACGAAGTGTGACATATGGAAAAAGAACAAGATTAATATCAACAATTTAGGTGAAAGTGATAGCTGTATAAATATGATTGCGCTACTATAGTGCATTAACTGTTCTGTATATTTATATAATAGTCTGATTGTAAATGAAGTACCTGCTGTTTGCCAAAGCTGTTTGGACATGATTGTATACCGTTTTGGAAGACGGGTAATACTGTCTGTTTAATAGTGATGGCTTCCTTGATACTGGCATATTTTCAACATAATTAGCAATCTCCTTTTTGATTTTCCGCACCTGGACCTCACCATTCGAGACCATTGAATGTATTTCTTTGATAATCTCTTTTGAAGTTCTCTTGTTGACACCAGAAACCTTGATAAAATATTCAATGTATACATTGTACAAGATATCACAGAGGACACCCACTATTGAATTATCTTTATTGCTTCTATGTCAGACTGATATTTTTCGAAATTTTCCTTCTTTCTTTTTTTCCTCTTAATGATATGTTGAAAAAGAGCCAATGGAACCTATATGTGAAGATTGAGAAATGCCCTTCTGGCACCTTTTTCTAGAAAATGGAATAGCAAACTTCAATTCTCAAAATTCCACTGGCCAAAATTATCACATTTTTTTTTTTTGATATGCAGTGTAACAGTGAAACTAATTGGTTCAATTCCAGCACCTCTCTCATAAATGTATTCTTGAATATTTCTGTATACATACCTTTCCAACTAAGTGATTTTCATGAACACCTTTCCCGCGGACAACAAACAGGCGTTTAACATCAGGAAAGGTTTCACTACTTTTTATGGACTTTGAAATATTTGTCATTTTTCTTTTGGTGTTTGCCTAAAAAATAACGTACATGATTTCAACAAACCTCCGTTATGAATGTGATATATGGCTATAAATATATAGCATATCATTGAACCACTGTGACAGTACAAGTGCATGCATATAAGTAATACACTGAACATTAGTGAAGTCACCTCCCCTGTATAAGACATTATACACTGAACATTAGTGAAGTCACCTCCCCTGTATAAGACATTATACACTGAACATTAGTGAAGTCACCTCCCCTGTATAAGACATTATACACTGAACATTAGTGAAGTCACCTCCCCTGTATAAGACATTATACACTGAACATTAGTGAAGTCACCTCCCCTGTATAAGACATTATACACTGAACATTAGTGAAGTCACCTCCCCTGTATAAGACATTATACACTGAACATTAGTGAAGTCACCTCCCCTGTATAAGACATTATACACTGAACATTAGTGAAGTCACCTCCCCTCTATAAGACATTATACACTGAACATTAGTGAAGTCACCTCCCCTCTATAAGACATTATACACTGAACATTAAGTGAAGTCACCTCCCCTCTATAAGACATTATACACTGAACATTAAGTGAAGTCACCTCCCCTCTATAAGACATTATACACTGAACATTAAGTGAAGACCTCCCCTCTATAAGACATTATACACTGAACATTAAGTGAAGTCACCTTCCATTTATAAGACCTTATATACTGAACATTAAGTGAAGTCACCTTCCCTCAATAAGACATTATACACTGAACATTAAGTGAAGTCACCTTCCCTCTATAAGACCTTATACACTGAACATTAAGTGAAGTCATCTTCCCTGAACATGCATCAACCTAATATCAAGACATTTCATCAACTCAACATCATGACGTGTCCATTAAAGGGTTTTAGACACAAAAAGGTTAAAGTTGTCTATAGGTTGGTTTTATGAAAACCAGTCATATTACTCTCACACTCCTGGGTTTGTGTATATACACGCTGAGATACAGGGCACAGCAATGGCCCATCTGGACAACTGACCTATATGCAAAATTTCATTCTGATAACGAGGTCGGTCAGCCTCCTACGTCACAGGTTCACTGCTGCCGATATGATAGTATAACTAACGTTAATAACACCAAATGTGTGTCGCATTAAATCACTATTTACACACTATCTACCAAAGGTTTTGTGATGTGGGAGTACTTTACATTAATATATTGGGTTACAACAGTGAATTGGTTACATGTACTCCAGTGATGATCCCGTTATTCATTAAACAACTGTATTAAATTCAACTTTATTCCATAAGTTTTACAACTCATTGGATAAAATAGTATATAACATTAATGGACAAAGGCATCCACGCTTACATGATTTATAATTCAATAAGCTAATTAGTCAGATTTGTTACAGGGAAACAGAGAAATAATCTTTAAAAATGAATATATTCTAATTAAAGTCTTATAAAAAATCTTTCCTTTAGTTTATTTGCTAGTGATAAATATTTTCCTAAATTGTTAAGTTCTTTTATATTTTCTACTTTGAGTAACTGAATACGTTTAAAGATACTATAGTATTTAAAATGATATGTTTTAATCAATCAATACGAATGTCTGCGTAACATTTTCACCACATCAAATACATTTCCTTCATAACCTTCATAAATATTCTTTAAGGAAATTGTTGTTTGAGTACATTACTATAAAATTGAACAGAACAGTAACTGATTTCTTTAAACATTTACCCAAGACTGACAGTTCAAAGTTACTGATTTAAATAAAGAATCCAAGGATCTTTAGTTTCCAACATGTCATCATATCATGCTTTGAGTAAAAAATTATCTGGATGCTTTAATTTCAACCAATATTTAAAAATTCTTGATCTAATGTGTACAAAGGAAATCCTCAAAGTTCAATGTACACAAAATACATGTATCGTCTCAGATAAAAATCAAACTACTGCATTTTTAGGTCATCTGACCCAAAGGGTCAGGATGACCTATAGTCATCGTGCTTCGTCCGTCGTCGTCCGCCGTCCGCCGTGCGCCGTCCGTAAACTTTTTCTTTCAAAACGCTACTCCTCCTTAACGCTTGGGTGGATTACTTCCAAATTTGGTTTGAAGCATCATTGGGGGAGGGCAATCATATTTTATATAAATGAGGCTGGTCTGACCCCTGGGGCCAGAAGGGCGGGGCCCCAAAAAGGGAACTTAGGTGAATATTGCTATAAAATCCTACTCCTCCTTAACCCTTTAGTGGATTTCAACCAGATATGTTGTGAAACATCATTTGGGGAGGGCGGTCATATTTTATATAAATGAGGCTAGTGTGACCCCTGGGGCCTGAGGGGTGGGGCCCCAAATGGGGAACTTTGATGAAATTTTGCTATAAAATCCTACTCCTCCTTAACCCTTTAGTAGATTTCAACCAGATATGTTGTGAAACATCATTGGGGGAGGGTGGTCATATTTTATATAAATGAGGCTGGTGTGGCCCCTGGGGCCAGAGGGGCGGGGCCCCAAAAGGGGAACTTTGATGAAATTTTGCTATAAAATCCTACTCCTCCTAACACCTATAGTGAATTATTACCAAATTTGGTGTGAAACATCTTTGGAAGAGGACAATCATATTTTATATAAATGAGGCTGGTTTGACCCCTAGGGCCAGAGGGGCGGGGCCCAAAAAGGGGAACTTTGGTGAATTTTTGCTATAAATCCTACTTCTCTCTAACCCTTGGGTGGATTAATACGAAATATGGTGTGAAACATCCTTTGGGAAGGGTGGTCATATTTTATATAAACGAGGCTAGTGTGACCCCTGGGGCCTGAAGGGCAGGGCCCCAAAAGGGGAACTTTGGTGAATATTTGCTGTTAAATCCTAATCCTCCCTAACCTTTTGGTGGATTACAACCAAATTTGATGTGAAACATAAGGTGACGGCAATCATATTTTTTAATGAGACAGGTTTGACCCCTGGGGAAAAAAAAGATGGGGCAAAAGGAGCGCTTAGGTTAAACATTTCTTAAAAATGCAATTCCTCCTTAATGCCTGAATTGATTACAACCATATTTAGTATGAAACATTATTGGGGAAAGGCAATCCTAATTGATATAAATGAGTCTTGTCTGACCCATTGGGACAGAGGGGCATGCCCCAAAAATGGGAACTTGGCTAAAATTTTGCTTTATGATGCTGCTCTTCCTGGACAAGCTAAATGGATAAAAACCAAATTTGATCTAAAACATAACTGGCTGCAATAAATAATTTATGGTAATAATGCTGGATTGGGGTGTGTGTCCCTGCTGTAAGTGTAAGTGTTTGTCAGATGACCGTTAAGGCCCATGGGCCTCTTGTTATCAAATCTTTATCTTGCAAAATTAAGAAATGGATATTTTTATGTTAATATTACGTCAGAAAAGGGAAAAACATGTTCTTAAAAGTGTACAAAATCTTATCAAATTATGCTAAAAATAAAATGGTTAACAAGGCTAGGAAAATTAATCACCGTAAAAAGATTGCACAAGTGAGGTCATTTTGTTATCTCACTGTATAGTAAACCAGAGATGTATATATCACATGTGATATTTACATCTCTGAGTAGACCTATAGTGTATATGCCATTATTTGAGTTTTTAGAATAAAAATAAAATAAAAAGTGGACATGTGATATTAGTAAATTACCAAGGTTATGATATTGTCCGCTGGTCTACTATTTTGATTATACAATTACAGACATGAGGTGTGGAAAGAAAATCTAAACATGTAAGATGATAAAATCAGGACATTCACTGTTATTGCTTTAAATGCTTACAAAATAATATGGGACTCTTTGAAGTTTTCCGTCCTGAGAATCCTGATCGATGTCTGAATCAGCTGATGATGTAACCTCCTCGTTGACAGCCTGTGAATTTATGTTGTTGATGATAGGCTCAAATTGATACGGAAGTATGTTGGGAATCGAGCCCACATCAGGAAAATCACTGTCATTGCTTTCCATAATTGCAAAATAGTATCAAACTATTTGTAGTTTCTCTCTATAATGCATGTAACGAGTAGACGCTATCATCGAGATGTGAACCAGATGACGCGTTGGACCACGTGACCACCTAGCTCATTAAAATTTTTCAGCCAGCAGCAATATCCCCCTACTGGCCTAAAATAGATAAACAGCTTTGCGACGCGAGGTGGAAACCTGGTCCAGCCGATATTTATGGGGTTGGGCTGCTAGAAAATGGAAAAATACCTGGTGTGTCTAAAACCCTTTAACAATGTAGAACTACCCTGAACATAAGGCAGCCATGTCGTTTTTTTGGTGCTGAAATTGAGATGTTATGCAATGCTGACAGTTAAGTCTTAAAGTCACAGAGGATCCCTAGGGAGCGTGAATCAGTAAACAACGACAGATGTCTATGTAACGCTAAATAAGTGACATACTTACACGACTTATTGAAATTTTTTGTAGCCCGATTGACTACGAACTGTGAATCGGTTTCCAGTTCATAGGTCCGAATGTCATTGACAGCTTCTATAAAGTTGTCAAATTCTTTGGGCTGATGTTCCATTTTTTCTCCCCCCCCCCCCCCCCCCCCCACACCACACTACCCCCCCCCCCCCCCCCTTCACCACACTACATTTTTTCCCGCGGTTTTTACTCCAATTTTATTAAAGGGTTATCCCCCCTTATACAGGCCTAACTAACCAATAAACAAAACGTGACTTCACTTATGCGAATAGTTTGAACGCAGAGTATCGGCTATCGGATTCTATTTATAAACCTCGAAATGATGGTGGATGGTTTGGCGACTACAACAGTTTAGCCTTATTTACGGTACGTGCCTATTTACACTTTTTTTTTAAATTTAAGTTGATACATATATAGACCTGTTTGAACGTATGCATGATATGTGAAGGTCAAATTTTTCAGGATTATAGAATTATTTACGTTAAAATTAGTTTGACAGCTTGCCAAAACAACAACTACACGTGTCGGTTGGGGTATTTACCGAAACGGAGGAAAATGGGGCTTAAATTAGCATTCTTTTCAGAGAACGGACCCGAATATATGTTCTACAGTGCCTAACTGTGTCATATGTAAAATATTGGGGGTTTATTTGACCGAGAAGTATATTAATTCGATTTTTTAATCATTCGCGATTAGCGGCCCGATTGTCGTCCGGGTTGCATTACCGAAATGGCCGATAATGGACCCGAAATCGATATTTTTACAAGAGAATGGACCAAATATAGTATTATTTGGTGTGTATAGAGGTCAGAGGTAAAATATGTTTTATTTATTTTGCCTAGAAGTATTCAAAAATAATTATTAAAATACCCGATTGGTGGCCCAATTTTCGATTGAGACGAACTACCGAAATGGAATTAAATTTACCTGAAATTATCTGTTTTTGAAGAGAAAGGACCCAAAATATTATTCTTCAGTAGATAATTGAATAATGTATGAAATATGAGGGGTTTATGTGACCTGGAAATGTTTGAATTTATTTTTTAAAAAACCTCGCGATTTCACATTCAGATTGTAAACAGAGTCGCTCGCATAGGGCGTGAGTAAAAGAAAGAGCCAGAAAACGGAAATCCGGATTACCTAAACACATCCAAAAATACTTATTCATTTAGTTACAATTAATAAAAGGATTTCTTGTTCTTTATAGGTTTTTTAACTATAGAAATACCGTGTTTGATTCTCTAAGTAAAATTGTTGTGGAACCTTTGGTATTTTTTAAACCAATTTATTTTAACAATTTATAAAAATAGTGATTTTTTATTCTCACCAACCATATTTCAAACTTGAAGTAATTAATGAATTGAATTGAAGTCAAGGCAATGAATTAATATTTTTTCTTATTATTTTTTTAATAAACTGCAAAAAAGTGTCCAGATGACTTTTTGTGCCATGCTGTCACAAAATTTCCATTATAATTCTAAAATCAAAAATTAATATCAAAATATGATAGCCTGTCAAAAAAAAGCAAGTGTATACATACGTAGTCTACAGTATTCCCAATCATGTCAGTGGATAGTGGTACATATGCATATTACTGTTATATGAACAGATCTTTTTTCTTATAACTTTAGAATGATCAAATGTTATCAAATTTAGATTATGTCTCATCAAAAACAATAAAGTGGATTATTGGAATTGAATTCTAAATGAAATCGACATGTCAGTGTAACTTCAGCAAAAATTCATTATTGTTAAAAATCAGATCCATGAATAATATCTATTCTAAAAAAATCAACAGAATATTCATAATCCATCAGCTGTATACATGTATATAGCAAGAGATCCCAGAGGGATCTTGGCATCCACTATTGAGATTGATCTCTTTTCTACTTTTCCATTACTTTAATTCTTTTAATTATATGGGAAACCTACATATGAAGTCTAAGTTAGATCTTAAGAAAAACTTTTGGAAAAGTATCAATAACAGATTTAACTGTCGATACGTATGGTGGGCTGGCTGCCTTTAAGACATTTTGTTTTCCTGATCAGACTCAAAGATAAATAGGTAAAAGTAGGGATCAAGGGAATTTGTTAGGCAGTACTTTTAAAAAAATGGGAATTATAAGGAATTGTTTATGTACTTCCATCTGATGATGGTGAGCAAAAATCTTTATTCTGTAGGTTTTCTTTTTTGTATGAATAAATTACTTAAAACTTTCTGTCTTTTTTAAGATATAGGAAATATCTAGCTGCTTCTAACTAAGTGTATAAGTAGTGAAGATATGATGATTAGATATACTTGATTAACTAGTTGTTTTACATAAGATGGTCTGATATTAGTTTTTCGCTTTCGAGTCCTTTAATCACTTTAAGTCCCTGAGAATCATTCAGGTGTCTTAATTAGGACGAAACAACTATAATTGATTTTTGCTATACTGTATCTCTATCTTAATTTATTTTGAAAGATATAAATATCTTGTGTCATTTGTACAACCCTAAATCATGTTGTAAAGATTTTTAATATTTACTTGTCATTTTCAGAAAGGTGTGTACTATACTCTGTAGGATCATGCAGATACTGTTAGAAACATTGGAAAACTAGCAACCAAATACATTATTTTAATGATTTCCTTATAATACATGTATACTGTGCTGCTTTACATTAAGACATAAAATTCAGTAATCAACAGAAAAGTTGTTGAATTGAATTGAATTGAAAACCTTTTAGAAATCTTATTAACTTTCATTCACACACATTTCATAATTAAGATACCTTATAATTGAGAGTAGAAAAAAATCAGGAAAGCTTATCATTTAAAACAAAATGTCTTGAAGTTTGTACAATAAATTATGATGTTTTTCCACAAACTTACTCACGTTGTCGGTCATATATGTTGCATACTTCAATTAATGAATACAAAAAAAAATTGCAGTGTCTCAAATTATAATATAATAAGTACTCAACCATGCAAACATGTTGCTCTGTGTTGTATTAATTTTAATTTTAAGAATGATTAAAATCAAAGAAACAATATAAAAACAAATTATACCTGTGGCTGCATGTGCAAACATGGGCATTTCACTGTTGATACACCTGAAGCCATTCATGATATATTTCTTTTCAGGAGAATACAATATCAATGAAAAACCTACCAAATACCTGTGTAACAACTTATTGTTTATGTAACAGTTCAAGTAGTTGTTGTTTGAACCTTGGGACCAGTTGTTTAAATTGCAGAATCCACTGTGACTGAAGTCACTTATACATATACATGTATGTATATATGTAGCACTAAAAAATCAATAAAAAAATAAATATCATTTTTTTTTTTTATGAAGGGGCTTTTGTCCGTACCTCCTTATAATTACCCTGTTGATGTTTTATAATTCCAACATCCTCATTATGATGAGCAAATTCACACACATGAAATTGTATAATGCAAAAATAAGAATTTACAATGCATGATAATACCTGTTACCTAATATGCAAGAAATAGCGAGCGCAGGACAAAGAAGATTATGATCATTTCCATTTTTATGACATTGCTATATATTATTACCTTAACTTGGTGAAGAGTATATGATTATGAACATTATATAGTTATCTACTTAATTGGATCCAATTTCTGTATGAATTACTTACTTGACAATATGAATTTGCGATACATAGATTTTACATATTACTCCACATCACCCTTTTAGCCAACTATGAAAGTTATTTCTAAAATATTTGAAGATTAATTTTTCACACCTTGGGAGATGATTGACATGCCTGTGTAACTTACACTAATTGACCAGTGTATTGAAAGATCCCCTTAGGCTATAACTGA
Organism: Pecten maximus; assembly: GCF_902652985.1. Classification (NCBI taxonomy): domain Eukaryota; kingdom Metazoa; phylum Mollusca; class Bivalvia; order Pectinida; family Pectinidae; genus Pecten; species Pecten maximus. The sequence goes on from NW_022979549.1 coordinate 50,221, forward strand.
ACTGTCCAGGTGTAACACACCTGTGTTGAAGGTGGAGAGAGAGAGAGATTGGGGGGAGGGGCTCTTTTTTTCACCTGTGAGATATATTAAAGAGTTAATTTCCTAAGATTTAAATACAAATGTATAACAGGTATAAATTAAATCTGAAACTGTTCATTAAACATCAGTATAAAACTCAAAACTTGAGTATGAATTAAAAATATTGTATCAGGTTTGTTTGTTTTTGTTTAACGTCTTATTAACAGCCAGGGTCATTTAAGGACGTGCCAGGTTTTGGAGGTGGAGGAAAGCCGGAGTACCCGGAGAAAAACCACCGGCCTACGGTCAGTACCTGGCAACTGCCCCACGTAGGTTTCGAACTCGCATCTTGTATCAGGTACTGAGCTTGTTACTCTTCTTTTGTACCTTGTGCAATTAATATTAAGTACATCAAATATTCCATAATAACATTAAAATATTACATAAGCAATATTAAAAACATATGTTATTTTGATTATGGCACATTTTACCAAAATAAGAATATATCTAATAAACCCATAATAAACCTTAAATTATATATATATAATAAACCACAATATTCCAAAATGTTTTAATTTAAAAAAGAAATAAAAAAATCGACAACATAAAACTGATAAGAGGGCGTCATATAAGCAAAATATTTGATGTATATTCTATGGAGGCCCTAAAAAAGTTCAAGGAGAATAAGACCATCAGTTGTGTATTCAGATGGGCTTCTAAATTTCAAACTTGCCACAGTGAAGATATGATTAAAATTATGGTCCATTAGATGGTTTCAATTCATAAGAAAACTTAAAGAGATTCTACTTCAAGTGTACTAAACATGTATGTTTAATGTTTTCCATAATAAGGTAAAGGCTACAGCTAAGACATATTGTTTTAATTTGCTTATACATAGGATTTCACATCAATATATATCTATATGTATATTTAGATGGATTTTTCCTTGTGAAGTAGGCATGTCATCTAAATACAAAATAAAATCAAAACGAACACAACATTCAATACATGAATTTTATTCAATTTTATTTGAGAGATGGCATTTTTCCTCAATTACTAATAATATTCAGACCTTTTCTATAATTAATTGAAATAAAACAAATATCCATAGGTTTTTAAAAGATCAGTTTTGTGTTTGTTATGATATTAAAATTTATTATTAAGCAAAAATATACATGTATAAAAAAAATTTACAGCATAAATGAACACTTTTAGTTCATTATAAACTCCTGAAGTGAAAATTTCATCAATATTTAAGAGATGTTTTAGTCGGACCAAAGAAACACTTTAACTTTTTTTTTGCAAATTTTGACACTGTTGTAGATTTATAAATTTGAATTTACCATTTACATGTTTCCAACAAGGAATTTTTCCTAAGTCTAGACTTGCATTGATTTCAGTGATGGGATGATGATATTTCGACCCAATATTTTTTAGATTAAAAATCAATTTTGTGAAGTCAAAATTTACATGTTTATAATTTTTTATTATATGGTATAGAATTTAATGATAATTGTACAAATATATCATAAATTATCACATAGTCAAGTAAAATGATATTAGTTAAATTAGATAAAATTATAAATATTTTAATATAATTTAAACATACTCATTTGATGATGAGAAAATTACAACTCTTTATTCCCAGACTCTTAAACTCTTAAATAGTATGCATATTAAAGTCCTTAAATATTGGATGGATCCTGCATTCAAAACCCAATTCTTCACAAATCTATACTAATAAGTTAAAACTCTTAGTTCTTGAACCCATAGACCTTAATTTTTAACTTGTTAAACTTTTAAAATTTCAGTTCCATATTTGAGATGCCTCAATATCTAAATTAATGAACATATTGATTTAATTCAGGAATATTTAAAGAAAATTCAGATACCGCAAAATGTAATGATAATTGTACAAATATATCATAAATTATCATTAAGTCAATTAAAATGTCAAAATCCTGATATTTTAAGATAATTCAAACATACTCATTTGATGATGAGGAAATTTAAATGTCATCACTTGATAATTTATGATTAAAATTCTTAATTTCCAGACACTTAAATTCTTAAATCTTAAACAAAATAAACTCCTGATTTTGGACAGGGGAGATGATGCAGGTGTAGAAGAAATGACAGTCATGGAATCTGCTGCAAAACATCTTATAGGTTGATCATACTATATTAAATTCCTGAATATTTAAAAAAAAAAATCAAACATCATCATTTGATGATCAAAAATCCAAACTCTTATTTCCTTAGGCACTTATATACTCCTAACGTTGGAAGGATCCTGTCACCAAATCAGAAAACCTTAAATCCAAGACATACTTGGAACTCCTAATATTGGATTGATAATTTCACTCATAATCCCATAAATATTAGACTTTTAACTGCTAATATTGGACAGAGGAAAGGAAATTCTTCTTCTTCTTTTTCTTCTTCTTGACTTCTTTTTCTTCTTCTTCCATAAAGTAGAGGGATACAAATCCTTAATGGCTGCAGAATTAGCATATCTTACATAATAAAGGGGGTATACAAATTCTACAGCTATGGTATATATATACATGTGTATATAAATTGGGCATATCTTACAGAAGTTTGGGGGATACAAATCCTATGGCTATAGAAATGAGCATTTCATATGATAAATTTGATATGATAGAATTTAATAATTTTCTTGGATATCTTTACCTCTGTAGTTTCTGCATGTTATAGCAAATGCATGTAATAGCAAAGGAAGAAAGACAATTTGCAGATATCTACCCTATACAAGAGGCCCAGAGGGCCTGTATCGCTCACATGGTTTCATGAGATATGAAACAAGAATGATGCTTCAGTATATTTGTCGCTGGTATTGCTATGTCAATATATATCATAAGCATTTTATATGGGTACATGTACATTGGTTTTATTTTAATACTAAAAATGCCAAAAAGTGCATTAATCCATGAAATGAAATTGACTTTTGGCGCGACCCCATAGGGATGCTACCACACAAATGTGAGTGATATCCATTGGTTTAGTTTCAGAGAAGATCTTGTTTAGACTAATTGACCCCTTTTAACCCTGCCCTCTGCCCCCTGGGGGGTCAGCTCCTTCCTTTATACAATTTTGAATCTCTACCCCTATAGGATGCTACCAGTCAAACCATTGCTAAGTTTCAGAGAATAATTTGTTTAAATCAATTAAGCCAAATTGACCCCTTTTGGCCCCACCCCTCAGCCCCCTAGCGGCCTGGGTCAAACCCAACATTTGTACAATTTTGAATCCCCACCCCATAACCATGCTACCATACAAATGTGAGTAATAACCATTGCTTAGTTTCAGAGAAGAAGTTGTTTAAACAAATTGACCAATATTGGCCACGCCTCTTAGGCCCCTTGGGGGTCAGCCCCACCATTTGTATAATTTTGAATCCCCACCCCATAGGGATGCTACCAGGCAAATATGAGCGATATCCATTGCTTAGTTTCAGAGCAGAAGTCGTTTATATCAATAGCGCAAAATAACCCCTTTTGGCCCCGCCCCAGAGGCCCCCAGGGGGTCAGCCCCATCATTTGTACAATTTTGAGTCCCCTACCCATAGGGCTGCTTCTGACCAAATTTGGTCAAATTCTGATGTGTAGTTATGAAGAAGAAGTCAATTGTTGACGGACGGACGGACGACCTACGGACGGACGACGGACGACGGACGCAACGGTATGGCATAAGCTCACCTTGGTCCTTCGGACCAGGTGAGCTAATAACATTATATGTCAGATAATTAAGTAACAACATTTTATTTCAGAATACTGGGATTACCAGGAATCTCTGTTCAAGAACAAGCAAGAGCAGAGGAAATAGAGCTGCTGATTTTTTTTAATTATTGATACCTGTAGATCTTTTTAATCTAATTCATTTTTTTTAAAGTGCTTGTTGGTATGAAATATGAGTATATACAGACATGTTTGCGTGAAATATTTGTTTGAAATCTCTATTGTATTTTATTCCAATTATGGGTTTTATGCATTAACTGTGCTTGGTTTAAAATCAGTTATACAATATATATTACATTATTTGTTCACACAAAAAGTTGATTTATTTTTTTCATAAGTGTTTAAGCTTTTAACATATTTTGAGGGGAATATTTTCTATCATTCTATGTTAACTATATAAGGCTAACTGCATGTTAGAAGCATTGTTTTCTTGTGTAACTGTTATATATATATTCCAATGAAATTTACATTATGACTTTTTCTCTTTGTGCTTATCACTTTGTCCATGCATACCTATACAACTGATATTATATTGCACATTTGTTTTCTCATTTTCTTTGTTATTAAAATTTAATCTTTGTATTTTTCATTTTTCTTAAAAATATACCTGTTTGTAATATTATATGGGGCAAAGAAGTAATTCAAACAGTGTAAACAATAAGGTTTGTTAAATTTTCGAGGCAATCCGCCCCTTTATCAAAACACAAAAAATCACAAATACAATCACATAATATATATAAGAAGTACTGGAAATACAATAAAATACAATAAGAATGTTTTAGTAGCTGGAGAAACCACAATGAACCCTTCGGCAAACGTGGGCCGAAGGCGGATACTAGCGTATATATTATATATATGTTACCTTTTTTGCAGTTAAAACATGACTTTGTAAAATAATTATGGAAGTCTCCTTTTTATTATTCCAATTATGGGGTTTTATGCAAAATACAGTGCTTGCTTTAAATTTACAGTATTACAGTGCTAAATTCATTAGTTATAGAACATATATTTTATTATCTGTTTACACTAAAGATTTATTTGAGTGATTTTCCATTAGTGGGTAAAGTTTTCAAAAAATGATATCTCACAAGGGAAACATTTATTCTATAACTTTGACTTGTTTCATATTGCCAACTGTTTGTTTCATGTCTTTGCCTTTTGTGCTCAATAAAATGTGAAAAGTAATTATTTGTCTTATCTTGTTGAGGTTTCAATTATTTGGATTATAAACAATGGTTAAAGCACTAAGTTTAATTTTGTTTTCGAAAGATAATTAAAAACATAAATGCTCATGTATTATGCTACATGTTTCATTTCATTAATGAAAACTGAAATGATATCAAGTTTGAAAATTTGAATCAAAATTTTTACCAAAGATAGGTCTGAACAACAATGTCTTCTAGTGATCATCATGGGAATGAAAGCGACAAGATTTATAATTATGAATGTCATATTGATATCTTCAACACAATTATTATGGCACGTTTGACCGACGTGACTGCTGAATCTATCTGCATAAACTATAAACATCAGAACCATACAGAGATGAGCAGCTTTTGTACTGACATCAAGAGTAGCAAGGGATGGCACACATCGAATGTCATATAATGTTGCATTGAAATTCTTATGAGTGGTTATAACTCTCACCTTTACTTACACTACAAAGTTAAATATTTAAAAGTTTAAAGAAATCGTTTGAAACATGTTGGAGGTCTCCAGACAAGAATCAAATACTGAAATAAACAATGTGCAGTAGATTGCAAAAATGGTAAAATCAAATTTTTTTTCATGGAAACATAATTTGATAATAAAGCCTTATAATTACCAATTTCCCAATAAGTATAGAACGACAACACAATATACAATGTATATCATAATAATCTCATCAAATGTTCTGTAGGCCAAGAACTGTTGTAAAAAAACATAACTCCTCCCGCAAATGTTTGTCAATTAATAATTAAAATATTGGATAAATAAGATTTATATTGTATACTTGATGGAATCAATTTGTGTTACTCAACCTGAACTGACATCATTCATAAATAGCTGGAAAATCTCTGATATCTTCAATAACACAAAAATGTTGAAGTCCAAATCATGTCATAAAGCAGGTGGAAGTTGTTGTTTTTTTGTTGTTTTTTTTTTAATAAAGAAGCTATCCGTTTCGTTTTTACTATATCCGGATTTCTGTTTTCCGGCTCCTTTTTTATTCATGACCAATGCGTAAACGAAAATTAGGTCGTGGATCGGGTTTTTGGATAATTATTTGAAAATACTTCCAGAGAAAACATATCAAAAATATTTTACATATGACTTCTGTATATACCAAAGAATACTTTATTGGGTCCATTATCCCGTAAAAATATCGGTTTCGGGTCCATTATCGGCCATTTCGGTAATTCAACTATGACGGCAATGGGGTCGTGGGTCGGATATTTTGATAATTATTTTTGAATACTTCTAGGCAAAATAAATAAAAAATATTTTACCTCTGACATCTATACACACCAAATAATATTCTATTTGGTCCATTCTCTTGTAAAAATATCGATTTCAGGTCCATTATCGGCCATTTCGGTAATGCAACCCGGACGACAATCGGGCCGCTAATCGCGAATGATTAAAAAATCGAATTAAAATACTTCTCGGTCAAATAAACCCCCAATATTTTACATATGACACATTTAGGCACTGTAGAACATATATTTGGGTCCGTTCTCTGAAAAGAATGCTAATTTAAGCCCCATTTTCCTCCGTTTCGGTAATTCCATGTCCGTTTCGGTAAATACCCCAACCGGTGCTACACGTGTGGTTTCAACCCAAACAATTTCTCGATTTTTATAAGATGGGTAAATTCTCTCGTCAAAACAAATGGGAATACAAATCCTTTGATTCAGTCATTAAGGACGCCGCTTTTATTTCGCTTAGCACCATTTAATCGAAGGCATTGCATTTGGAAACATCAGCTGGTCATGGCAGTGATCAGTCTACAAAAAACGGTACGACGATTTACCCAAAAACACCCAAAAACCACCCAAAAACACCATAAACCTACCCAAAAACACCCTTAAATGTCGAGATAATCGCATAATCACATTAAAATAAGTGTTAAAACATTTTTTTGTCGACTTGCTAAACTACGATTTTGATTTTTGTTTTCTTGGTCCGTATATTTCAAGACACAAAAACGCACAACTACCCAAAAACACTCCAAAACACCATAAATCTACCATAAACCTACCCAAACACACCCTTAAATGTCGAGATAAACGCATTACCACGTTAAAAATGGCTCTGAAAAAGTTCTTTGTCGACTTGACAAACGATGGTTTTGGTTTTGTTGTCTTTGCTCGTACAATATTTCGAAGTGCCATATTCGAAGGGGCATAACTCTAGCTGTACTCTTACAACACAGCCACGTGGTTAGTTCTTGTTTCATAAGCCGACCTTTATTTTTTTTAAGCAAGTTCTTGTTCTTGATTCCGATATTGCTTAAATATTTGAAGCAAATCTGTTTTTTTTTTTTTTTACTACTCACTTGGTTTTCATATTTCCATAGTATTTTAATTTAATGTTTTATTAACGCTTTGCATTTATATCAAAACTCTGTAAATGGTTCGCTACGTATTTCTAATACAAATTAGAACAAATTATGTTTGCTAGATATATTTCTACGGATAGCAGATCGAGTGATAATCTTTAATATATAGTTTAGTTTAAACATATTTTATTGTCAATTAAGTGAACAAAAGGATAAGGCACAAGTTATGTCAACTTATTGACGCCCTCTCCTAAATACAATATAATATCTATTGGCCTAGACAATATTAATGAAATATAACACATTATATACATGTATATATAGTACGAATGTATACCGTATTTGACCTAATAAGGGCGCAGGGCGCGGGTAATTGACAGTGGGGGCGCCCTTATTAAGATTAGTTATTCTGAAGTTTTATGAAACAGACTATACCTTATAGCAGAATACCCAAGGTTGTGGAAACGGTAAAATATTAAGTCATAAAAATATTCCAGATGAGGATATCTATTCATTATCATATATTAAGCTTAAACATCACTTGAATACTCCTGTAAACTTGTAAACTATGCCAGCTGATCTTTAGACCAGAGAACGTGTGTTCCACCATTTATGTTCAAATGGAACTCTTTTGTGTTCTATTTATAGAAACAGGTGATTTCCCCGATCATATCAGACATCGTTTTCTTTGACCAAATAATTGATTAACAATGTCTTTTACTAGCTTTCTGTTCTGAACAAAAGTTATTTATCAACACGAATGAAGTCTTTACTTTATCTTCAAATAAAGATGGTAAGTTATTATTTGTATGTATGTTTAGTTTTGGGTGCTCTTTGCACTGACATGTCATCTGTAGCCTGTAGGAATACACAAAATGTGGCGAAAACATGTGTTCCAGTTACTTAATTTGCTGAAGAAAATTGAACACATAAAGTAGCAAAATATTTCACATGAATTATTACTTTTGAACACCATTTTGACACTCAGTCAAAGATTTATTTCCTTGAAAAAAGGTAGGGGCGCCCTTATTAGGGCAGGCGCCCTTATTAGGTCAAATACGGTATCTTAAAATCTTTTGCTGGACTTTATAAAATAATGCACATGTCTGAAAATATTTAGATTTACATTATCGGTATACAGATTGTTACCATACAATAAAGTATTCAATGTTATATTAATATTTAAGTTTCTTAAATTGTCAAATAAAATGCCTCTGCAATTTACATAATTTTCACATTCAAAGAAATAATGATAGGCACTCTCGCAACGATTTCCACAACTACAATCTGGACTATTTATGAGATTTACACGGAACAAATCATAATTCAATGCACTGCATCTATGTCGTAATTTAGTATGGATAATATTTGTCTTTCTGTCACCAAAATTATAAAATGTTGGGTATTTATCTTCATCAGACCTGGATATACTTTTTTTTAAAGTTGCCAAGGAAGGAGATGATCTAGTAGATTCATATGTATCGTTGTCATATTTCCGATGCAGATATGTGATAATCTTGCATTATTTTAGCTATAAACAGTGTTCTCTTCATAAATTAAATGTATCGGTCCATATGATTTCAATAAGTTCGGATGTAATTCAGACTTTATTGACACATTCTTTATAGGTTGCATATATTATTGTTTAAATGTATATTTGTAAACGCTATATTATCATTATTGTTGTGGTGATATATTTAATTGTATTCTGAATAAATGTCAAGAACTGGATCCTTAGTTTTTCTTTCTTATTCTTCCATGAGGTAATTCGAAGTCTTTGCTTGTTAGAGTTACCTCCCTTCGAATATACTTCGTTTCAATTTCAGAACTGGGAACCGAAATCAGCACTAATCAAGTTGGCTAAGAATCTTTTAAATGTCATAATTAATCTTGCCATGCATTTAGCTCGACATTAAAGGGTGTTTTTGGGTAGGTTTAATGTGTTTTTGGGTGGTTTTGGGGTGTTTTTGGGTAAATCGTCGCGTCAAATATAGTCTTTGCTTGTTGAGTTACCTCCCTCCGAATATACATTTTACAATTTCAGAACGGAGAACGTAAATCAGCACTAATCAGGTTGGCGAAGGACCTTTTAAATGTCATAATTAATGTTGCCATGCATTTATCTCGACATATAAGGGTGTTTTTGGGTAGATTTAAGGTGTTTTTGGGTGGTTTTGGGGTGTTTTTGGGTGTTTTTGGGTAAATCGTCGCGTTTTTGGGTGTTTTTGGGTAAATCGTCGCGCCCTACAAAAAATATATCCATGAATTCGTTTTTTTAAATTCAACTGTTTTACAAAAACAATGAGTCTCACGAAGTTATGTAAAATGTATCGCTTCCAAAAATTCTGCGAGTACCATCACAATTCTATAAGTACAGGACTCGAGACTTTCATGTAGATATATATCATCGTCATTGACTTATTAACTTACTATCTCATTGTGCCAATTTGTGGTGCATTTACACACATCTCAGACTTGATATTTAAAATTGTAAACAAGAAAGATAATGAACATGTATTTGACAATAGCACAGCTGATATGTACAGTATACCATATACCGTATTTGACCTAATAAGGGCGCAGGGCGCGGGTAATTGACAGTGGGGGCGCCCTTATTAAGATTAGTTATTCTGAAGTTTTATGAAACAGACTATACCTTATAGCAGAATACCCAAGGTTGTGGAAACGGTAAAATATTAAGTCATAAAAATATTCCAGATGAGGATATCTATTCATTATCATATATTAAGCTTAAACATCACTTGAATACTCCTGTAAACTTGTAAACTATGCCAGCTGATCTTTAGACCAGAGAACGTGTGTTCCACCATTTATGTTCAAATGGAACTCTTTTGTGTTCTATTTATAGAAACAGGTGATTTCCCCGATCATATCAGACATCGTTTTCTTTGACCAAATAATTGATTAACAATGTCTTTTACTAGCTTTCTGTTCTGAACAAAAGTTATTTATCAACACGAATGAAGTCTTTACTTTATCTTCAAATAAAGATGGTAAGTTATTATTTGTATGTATGTTTAGTTTTGGGTGCTCTTTGCACTGACATGTCATCTGTAGCCTGTAGGAATACACAAAATGTGGCGAAAACATGTGTTCCAGTTACTTAATTTGCTGAAGAAAATTGAACACATAAAGTAGCAAAATATTTCACATGAATTATTACTTTTGAACACCATTTTGACACTCAGTCAAAGATTTATTTCCTTGAAAAAAGGTAGGGGCGCCCTTATTAGGGCAGGCGCCCTTATTAGGTCAAATACGGTATGTCATCAGCTGATCTTCACTTAGCAAGGGTTACCAAGAAGTATAAATTAAATGGGATGTCCTGCCTAAATACATTACCATTATAATAAAGGTGTTTTGTGTGTCGTACATATAATATAAAAATCTATTTATGATTACCATTGTATAGAGGTGATAATTGATGTATGATAATTACCAGGCTTTACTTCTTTTTACGCAGTTACAAATTCTCTATATGATTTTATAATACTTTCAGATTGTTTAATTTGCATCCAGAATTATACAAGCAATAGAATAAAAATGGCAGCAGCTGGATTATTCAACAAACCTTTTTTCATCAGCTTGGAGGAGCTTTTGCCCATAGATTGCATTGAAACATTTGATGAACTTTGTGAGTTCTACATGTCTGAAAAGAATACTGGTATCGATGCAAGGCTGATGATTATCCTCTGTAATATGATTATCCTCTCTAATACATACATGAGCTATGATCAAAAACGCAACACCCGGGTACAAATTGTGGATTTCTGGAAGTCTGTGGATCAGCTTGGATTACATTACATGTTCGTTCAGAAAGGAGTATTGATATACAAACAGCCATGGGTTCAAAATAATTGTTCAGCACGGTTCGACTTTCATCAGGAGATGATTTCCTTCGAAAATCATGATGCCCTGTTCATGGAAAACCAGTGCTTCCCATGGAATACTGTTGTGGAAGCTTCGGATCAGGCACAGGATTGGATCAGCCAAGAAATGGTGAAGCCACATGTCCGGGTGATGAAGGAGAAGCTGAATTTCACTGATGTTCAGATTGTAAATGGTCTGCAGATCCTTCGTGAAAGGGGTATGTATATTGAATAATACAAAAATCTGATGTCATTAAGAATTTGATAACTATGATGTATTAAGTATCAACAGCACCATATTTAGTGAAATTAAATGAAGGTTTTCATCACCTTGAGGGTGAGATATGAATTATATGCTGTTGCAAGTGTTTGGCAAATTTTGTGTTGTGAATGTTAATAATCTTACCCCAAATTTTGAGAAACTGTATCTCACACCCAGGCCAGTTATGTATAAATGAATATTTCTTATCTCACTAGTTACGGTAAATATAACTCTAGAGATTTTTTACTAACATTTATGGGTAGTTTCCCCTCAGGATTTTGTTCAATTTTCCCCCTCATGATGATCAGACTGCTGTTAAATTCACTGCAATATTGTATTTTCCCTCATTTTTATATCAATTATATTCCCAAATACTCCAGATTTGCTTTCCTAATTAACCATTTGCTGTTTTTACTTGTAAAATGTGTTTTTAAAGCATAAAACTGAATTTCCTCTTTACAGAACTAATTTTCCAGATCCCCTATCGTCCAAATACATATACAGTACATTCCAGTTAATCGGGTAACGCTTAATCAGGTATTTCGTTTAATTGGGTAAAATTTCAAAAACCAAAACCATTTTCTCTTAAATCATGTTAAAAAAATTTGTTTAATAGGGTTGGAAAAGTCGTATTTTTCGGTTATTCGAATAAACAATCGGGACAAAAAAAATAAAAATGCTCCGATTATCACGTAAGTCATCGCGTATTTCTTTAAGTTTTAGACATTTTTCAACAAATAGTGTAATTTAGATGGTTAAAATGTCAAAAAACTGTTAAATATTACCTGAAATGGTAATGTTATGTCGGGGTTTTGTCATGATATATATGTTGTTGATTCTGCCTCGTGGGGTTTTTCCTCAACAGGAAGTCGACTAAGAGTTGTGGGTAAAATTAAATGTTATTTTTAGAGTCAGCAGCAGGCAAACGTAATGGGGGTTTAAAAGCATAATTAAGCGACTAGACAATTAAACTTTTGCTTCTGGGATGAAAATCTTCGAAGCAGAAACCAAAACAATAGGTTTTGACCTGGGTCTGACATTGCTAGATCGATTGATATCACCGGTTACCGTATGTGGCGAATCCAAAGTGAGGGGTTTGCCAAAAAAAAATGTGACGACACCGGTACACAGGTGAGTTAAAAAACAGTAGCGAGCAGTAAAAGGACAGACGCCCGACGTTAGCTTTTAATTCCTATTCTGGTAAGGATTAGAACTGGTTAATAAAAAACATTACATCGGATTTCGTGTTGTTTTATCAGTGACTGCCATTGTCAAGATTTATACCACAGGAAACGACCTAAATAAACTTGGTTTCACCGATCTCTGTGCTTTGGCAATTGGAAATAATATGGAATATTTTAAACTTCAAAGCGAACATAAGAATGCCTCCATGATAAACAGAAATGATTTTAGCTGCTGTAATTGTCGGCGAGTCCTTAGATCGTATTTCAAATTAGGAATGCGTGGATGAAACAGGGATGTATGACCCCCGATTTGAGGTGCTACGATTGTACTGTGCCGCGAATAAGAAAATCATTAAGGTTTTGTTATTTTAATACACACATTTTTATACAATTAGTAACAGCAGAGACATATATACAGAGAGATTAGTAACATCGCTATTTCCCCGTACACATAGTGGCTCCCTTTATTCGTGACCACTCAAGCATATCCCTTATCGAGAGCGTCCTGTCTCCTATCAAACACACGCGAGCGCAGGTAAATCGGGTTATGCGCATGTGTGTATCGTAGTATTGGAACTTATTCGACATGTTCTGGTTAATCCGCCATTACGTCAGACCAAAACATCGTCATTTTAAATACACACAGAAGCACATCGTTTTATTTTGGCCACTACAAAAATTACCACATTAACCAAAAACTATCAAACTTATGGGATATAGTCTTCTTGATCATGCATATTGTTGTCATTTATCCGTATTTTCGAAAATCCATTGGGTCCTATTCGACATGTCCAAGTTTGTAATTAAGCCGCCATTACGTCAGACCAAAACATCGTCAATTTTAAACGCACACAAAAAGCACATCGTTTTATTTTGGCCACTACAAAAGTTACCACATTAACCAAAAACTATCATACTTATGGGATATAGTCTTATTGATCATGCATATTGTTGTCATTTATCCGTATTTTCGAAAATCCATTGGGTCCTATTCGACATGTCCAAGTTTGTAATTAAGCCGCCATTACGTCAGACCAAAACATCGTCAATTTTAAACGCACACAAAAAGCACATCGTTTTATTTTGGCCACTACAAAAGTTACCACATTAACCAAAAACTATCATACTTATGGAATGTGGTCTTGATTATCATGCACACTGTTTGTCATTTATCCGTATTCTCGAAAACCCCATAGGGACTTTTCGAAAATTGGAGATTCCCGCCGATCTTTCCTGCGTTGTGCTTGACTTTCATACTCAAAATACAAACACTTGGACAGCAAATTGTGATATATTTCATATTGATGACACTTCTGCACTTTGATATTAATAAAATTAAAGCACATAATTGGATCTTGGTGATTATTTCAAATAGAAATTATCGATAATTATGTGTCTGGTTTTCAAGTTTTCTCCAATATGGCGTCTAGTGAAGACTGAACCGAGCGACCGCAAAGGATTGTGGGAAGGCCAGGGGCCACTATGTAAACACAAGGGCAAATAGAGAGCTGCCAATCTCTCTGTATATATGTCTCTGGTAACAGTAATCTGACAATTTGACATCAGTAAAAGCACAAACAAAAACACCGTTTATTAACAATAATAATGCAAATATTTTCATCCAAAATCGACCGAAATCCAAGATGGCGATGTGCATTTCGGCTTATTGCATAAGTCGGTTAATCGGGTAAAAAGTCCCCGCAAATAGGCAACCCGATTAAGCAGAATGCACTGTATATGCATTAATTGTTGAGATGACCTCATTATGATCAATGCAAGTACATGTAATTATTATAGATGACATATATGTCTTAATTAGTTTTTTATGTGATATCATACAGTTTAGATTTGTGTTTAAATCAGGGTTCCCGGCACTGTTTCACCCTTAAAGAGATTAATTATATAGTTCCCCCCAGCTCCTGTGGGATGGAAACAGGGATCCTGTACATGTGGACAATAGTTTTGCATTGTGTCTGTCCATTCATTCTTCCATCCATTCTGTCCTTATCTTTTCATGCTCTATCTTCTACACTATATATTACATTCTGGGTAGTTAGGTCATGGGCTACATGTACGTATACCCTAACTAGAATGATCTCCCTTTATTTCCGGTATTCTGTAAACAAGAATTGTCGGTATGTTATTATTGAATATCTCTTTGTATGTTAGCTTTATTTGACAGTCATCTTCTTTTTTGTTATTAACAGATTATAACTTTGTATGAACTTAGTTCCAATTAATTTATTGAATTAATTTTCTTCTTATATTGATTATTGAAACAACTGTTGTTTAATACTATCTGTTGTATAATTTTTATGCGCAGACTTCTCAATAATACCGTAACTGAGTGACTCTTAATATCAAGCTGACAAAGCACTATGCATCTAAGTATAACTCCAACTAGAATGATCTCCCTTTATTTCCGGTATTCTGTAAACAAGGATTGTCGGTATGTTATGACTGAAGATCTCTTTATTACTTTGCTCTGTTTGTAGGTATATTTGTATTAATTTAGATATTATAGGTTAGCATAAGTTTATGATATAACCTATAGATACTAATGTTCTAAATGTATTGTATATTATCTCTGTTTAATTTCGTGAATGAATGTTGTGTGAATGAGTTTATCTTGTTTGATTCCATCAAAAACCAATGTTTTTTAAAGAATATATCGTACCGTTCTCTTGTACAATTTATTATTATTATTATGTCAGGAACTGTGCATCCTAATCCTGGACCTTTACTATCTGACTCCAAATATACCATTAATGATATTTCTATTCTTAATTTGAATGTACGGTCAATACGGAACAAGTTAGATTTGATTGAAACTGAATTTTCTGAAATTGATATTCTATGTTTAACAGAATCGCATCTCAATGATGAAATTGAAAATAAAGATCTACAAATTAAATTCCACCCAAACATATTTAGATGTGACAGAATAGGTAGACCAGGTGGTGGGGTTATTATCTACACAAAAAATAATATTTTAACCAAGAGAATGCCTAACTTAGAATCTAATGAGATTGAAAATATAGTTATAGAAATCAAAACAAACAATAAATCTATACTACTCTGCTGTATTTACAGACCTCCTGACACTTTAGTGGAATATTGGCAGAAATTTGATAATCTATTAGACAACCTTACCAATACAAACACCAATTTAATAATAACCGGCGACATTAACCAAGACATGCTTAACATACTACCAAACTCCTATATCTCTAGAATTCTTACTAAATATCAACTTGATAATGTAAATCAATCACCAACCAGAATTACTCGTACATCCTCAACATGTATTGATATCTTTTATGTTAATAACTTGAATATGATACAGAATACTGAAGTTCTACCACCTTTATGCAGTGATCATTGTCCAATAGTTCTTAATCTGTGTTTCAAAGTATTTAAAGAACGGTCCTTTGAAAGAATTATCCATAAATATAATGAAGCAAATTGGGACTTAATGAATGCTAATCTCTCTTCCTTAGATTGGGAAACAATAATTGGAAATGACAATGATGTAGATGTAATTAATGATAAAATATTAAACAATATTAGAACATTAGCTGAAACTTACATTCCTTCAAAAAAGATAAGATTACGCCCAAATGACAAACCTTGGATGAATAGTATAATTAGAAATAGATTAAGAAAGAAAAATAGAGTTCATAAAATAGCTAGAAACACTAACAAGGAAAGCGATTGGCTTAAGTTCAGAAATTCTCGTAATGAAGTTATTGAGTTAATCCGGGAAGCAAAATCTAATTATTTAACAAAGATGCAAAATTCTCTATTAGATAAAAATACTCCTCCTAGAAAATGGTGGCAAATAGCCAAATCAATAAGTGATCTAAATAATAAATCTACCTCAAATCCCCTCACAGTTAATGGTAATACATTATTACATCCTCTTGATAAGGCTGAGGCTCTCAATAATTTTTTTACTTCCATATCTAATGCAGTTGATGAAGATCCTGATGATATTGTTGATGAATTACCTCCCCTTAGTCACTTGGATTTTAATAATATAGAAATCACTGAACAAGATATCATAGACCAAATTAAAATAATCAAGGAGAATAAACCACCAGGACCTGATAATTTATCACCTAAAATTGTAAAGAATCTTTTACCCTCACTTGTCAAACCTTTAAAAATTCTTTTTCAAAAAACTATAGACCTTGGTAAGATTCCACTTGCATGGAAATCTTCAAATGTAAATGCCTTATATAAAGGTAAAGGAAACACTGATGATCCTAGTAACTATAGACCCATTGCAATTACACCTTGTTTTATTAAAATACTTGAAAAAATTATTTTCAAATATGTGTACAATCATGTAAACAAACATCATATAATTAGTGTTCACCAATCTGGCTTCCAGAAAAATGATTCTACTATTAATCAGTTACTCACAGTATATAATACAATTTCAAAAACTTTAGATGAAGGGAAAGATATAAGACTTGTTTTCTGTGACATTAGCAAAGCCTTTGACAGAGTCTGGCATAAAGGATTATTATATAAATTAAAAAAATATGGCATAAAAGGTAATCTCTATAACTGGTTTGAAAATTATCTCTCAAATAGAAGACAACGAGTTGTATATGATGGTTATTCATCTAGTTTTAAAAATGTAAATTCTGGAGTCCCTCAAGGATCAATTCTTGGACCTTTTCTGTTTTTACTCTTTATTAATGATCTAACTAATGAAGTATGTACCAATATAAAGCTATTTGCTGATGACACTTCTTTATATGTTATTGTAGATGATGACTTGGTAACTCCATGTATGGAATTAAATGAGGATTTAGAATCTATCAACAACTGGGCTAGCCAATGGAAAATAATCTTCAACCCAAATAAAACTATAGCATAATTAACTGTAACAAAAAAAAAACAGAAATCATCCAACACTTATTTTTGATAATCAGCCTCTGAATGAGAAAGATATACATAAACATCTAGGAGTCACATTAAATTCTAAAGGCACATGGAGCAATCATATTCAAGATATTTATGAAAAAGGTTATAAAAGATTAAACATTTTAAGAATGCTCAAACATAAAATTGATAGGAACTCATTAATTACACTATATTGTTCATATGTTAGACCAATTTTAGAATATTCAGATACTGTTTGGGATAATTGTACTACTGCAGAGTCGAAATTACTTGAATCAATTCAAATTGAAGCAATGAAAATAATAACTGGGTTAAGAAGTGGAACATCTCATCATAAACTTTACAATGAAACTAATTTAGAACCACTTATTGAAAGACGTCGCAAACATAAACTTATCCTAATGTATAAAATATTGAACAAAATGACTCCTGAATATTTATTTGATATTGTTAGACCCTATATTAATAATAATGCTCCACATCATAACCTTAGAAATCATAGATTCTTTAATATTCCTCGATGCAGAACAAACTTGTCAATGTATGATAACAGCTACTTCATTGATGTCATGAAAATTTGGAACTCCCTTGAAACAGACTTAACTAGTGCTCCTTCACTGAATATTTTTAAATCTAAATTGAATAGAAATAGGCCTTTAAACACTGATACTACTCACTTATTTAAACTTTGCTCACCTAGAAAATTAAATATCACTCTTTGCCAATTAAGAAACTCTGCTAGCAACTTAAATTATCACAGATTAATAGATCATCTAATTCCAAATTCAGCCTGTTCCTGTGGTTATTACTCTGAGGATCTAGACCATTACTTCTTCTATTGTCCAAATTACAACCATATAAGGCACTTTATACATGACATATTTATACAAGTTGGTTTTATAGATATTAACTTACTAACATGTGGTAACTATGAACTTTCACTTGATCTTAACAAATTTGTTTTAAGTAATGTAGAAAGATTTATAACTAATTCGAGAAGTTTTAATTCTCATTGAATCAATTAATTATATAATATTTCATTAATATGTATGTATATTATTATCATTGTTCAATAAAATACTCATCTTTCTCAATGTCAGGTAGGTGAAGCGCTTTTGCTCTACAAAATTTTGTATAATTATCTATTTTTTATATATATAAATAAAAATATTTCCTGAACTTTTGATACTTTTCAACTAGAAATTATTCCATTAAACTATGAAAAACTACTTAAACTATTACAATGGTGTGTGTATGAGTGTATGAGTGTATGTTCAAATGTTATAAATAACCCTAATTATATAGCTCTATTGTTCAAGTTGTCTAGAAAAATGCTATCAATATTATATTATCAAAATGTCATTTACATATGTATGTGGGAGAAGACTGATATAGGCTAAGCCTGTTGTCAAATCCCTTTGTATTATAAGATCTTGTACAATAAAATTTGTTGAAATTGAAATACCCTAACTAGGTAACTAGCAGAGTGTCACCCTGACCTACATTTTAAACTTTGACCTACTTTGAAAAAGATCATAGCTGGCTCTAACTCCTACACTAGTACTAAACTATAGCTAAGCATGTACTTGTCACTGGAACTTTATACTTAGATCATTCATGGGTTCCCCTACACTTGTAATTGTAGGTAAGGCTGCTTTGTCTACCAATAATGGTAATTCTCAAATTCAGGTCTACAGACTACATGTATGTGCAAGTTCCTCTCTATCCTTATGATTATATAGCAGTTGTGCTCATGCATTGCATAATTAATATGGTTGGCAAATCAGATCAAATTATGAACTGTTAAATAATTAAATATAAGATATCCTTTCAATATTTTATGCATCAATTTATGGATTATAAAGAACGTTTCTTTGAAGATTAATTTAGTTTCGTTAAAGAATGTAATTTTAACGTGTTTCCATATAGTAATGTATATATACTCGATCACTATGCCACAAATCAACAGTCGTTGTTTTTTTGTAAATAAAACAAATTAAAAACTACAGCAAAGTGTTTCAACAGAAAGTAATCTTTCATCATGACAATCCTAAGAGTCAGGTCCTTAATTTTAGGGAGTCAAAAACATACTCCCAAGGGTCTCCTGGATGTTGTGATGACAAACGAAATATAATCCTATATCTACAAAATTTCAGATGATTTCATGATGATATTGTTTTAGAATCTTATTCTGGTGTAAAAAAATCAGCTATAGCTAATTCATCAGGATATTTTTTTTTTTAATTTTGATAAGGAGATCACATAGTCAGTTAACTGTTTGTCTCTAGTACCAAGAAAAATAATAAAAGCAAAGATCTAGGGTCATGCCTCCCAGAAAAACTGAATACTGAAACAAAACCGGTGCCTGGGGAAAATGTGTATGGTTAGTTTTCAAAACAACTTATTACTGTATTGTTACTCTCAGTACCGAGTATAGTCTTCATTCAGTTTCCAGACTAATATACGCCCTGTATACATTCCTTTGTTGGATGCTATCGGGATTTTAGGGAGAAAATTCAAGAAACTTTTTTATGATTAACCGGTTATCCAGATTTGTATTCGGTTACATAGTAACGTTATGAACGGTTAACCGGTTAACCATTGAATTGCCAACCCTAATAATTACCAATAAATCTTGAGACTGATTACTGGTATATTATTAAAGCAAACATGTAACCAAATGACATCCATTGCTCTAGATCTACTGATTTCATTAATCAATCTAATTAAAATTTGACTTGTATTTTCTGCTCCTCTATATATATGTATGTATATATGCTGTATTGCAGTGCACTGTAGAGTATCGTAGAGGAGTGGAGATTGATAAGATTGCATCGATCATTAATCACCTGATGATTGTCCTGAAAATTATTACACTTACTCAAAAGTATCACCTCTTTTACAAGTTTATGTTTATGTTTCAACCTGATACCAGGGGTCAAAATTGAAGTCACTTTTATATCATGAATAGATTTTCGAAATTGATTCTTCTATATATACGGTAGCTATACGTATACTGACTAATGATCCAATCGTCTTAAAAATCAAACTTCACACTTATTCAGGGTTTTCAGGTTTCCTGCATCTTAATTAAACACAGAAAAAACATAAAGCACTCCCAAGCTAAATGTCTAGCTATATCTGTGCATCCTTGAGATGCATTGTAATTCCAAAATCTGCCATACAATGAAGAAATGAAAGTTGATTTCAATTGACACTAGCTATTTATACCCCCCGCAACGAAGTTAGGGGGGGTATACTGGAATAACCTTGTCCGTCCGTCTGTCACAAAATTTATGCATTCGCTCATTTCTTTATGGATTTCACTCAAATTTGATATAAATTTTTAACCAGAATTATGCCCCTTTTTCATACAAAATGTGTCATAATTTTGTCCGGCTATGCATTCACTTAGTTTGTTGTGGATTTTCTTGAAACTTTATACAGAGTTGAAGGATGGCATGAAGTTGTGTCTCCAGTAAGGGCTTCTTCTGAAAAAACCCTTTTTACAGAGTTATGCCCCTTTATGTAAAAAATGGTTACTAGCTTGTCCGGCTATGCATTTGCTTTGTTTTCAATGGATTTTCTTGAAACTTTTTACACAGTTGAAGGACTGCATGCACTTGTTCCCCCAGTAAATGCTTTTTCCGATAAAATGCTTTTTACATAGTTATGCCCCTTTATTTGAAAAATGGTTATAATTTTGTCCAGTTATGCATTTCCTCAGTTTTTACAAAATTGGTGCATAGTTAAAAGACCATATGGAGTTGTGATTTTCCCCAATGCAAGTAGTCCTTTTAAACAAATTATGCCACTTTAGCCCTTTTTAACAGAGTTATGCCCCTTTTTCATGCAAAATGTGTCATAATTTTGTCCGGCTAGCATTCACTTAGTTTTTGATGGATTTTCTTGAAACTTATACAGAGTTGAAGGATGGCATGAAGTTGTGTCTCCAGTAATGACTCCTTCCGGAAAAAAAACCTTTTTACAGAGTTATGCCCCTTTATGTAAAAAATGGTTACTAGCTTGTCCAGCTATGCATTTGCTTTGTTTTCAATGGATTTTACTAAAATTTGGTATGTAGTTAGATGACCCTATGAGGTTTAATTCTATGCAAAGATTTTGCCGAATTACCAGTTCTAATAGAGTTATGCCCCTTTTTCTTTAAAAATGAGCAAAATTTTATTCGGCTATGCATTCATGATCACTTATAATAGCTTAATTTCAATGTGTATGTCATCACTGTACCATTGCCTACCAACTTCATTAATAATCCAATTTTCCTGAAACTTCATTTCTATAAATTACTTATATCAATCATTTCTTGTATGATTTCTCATTTCAACCTACTTGGGGTCAGAATTGATTTCACTGTTAGTACAAAAGTATTTTTTTTTTATACATTTTTCACAACAGTCATCTGTTGTATTAGTGTGTGTTTTAACTACCTATACGTGGGATAAAAATTTGATCACTGTTAATATTTCTATAAATAGATTTACATTGAGGGGATTCATATTGTCTGCAATGCCTTGTAATTAATTTTTCACTCATGTTCTATTTATATCTATATGACATTTAAAATTGGAAAATTGGATGTAAATACATACGTACAGTATACAGTGTATAGTAAATATTTTTTATATATATTATTATTCCAGATGAGGAGATAACCTTCATGGGCCTGTTGAACACCCTGGTACCTATGGAGAATGCTTTGTTGAATGTGTACATCGGGACAGGAAAGTTTGCATTCTCTGCAGATATCAAACTTGTCCTCCGCCACTGTTATGCTAAGTGTAAGTAATCATCTAAGGAAAAAGAAACACAATTAGAAATTTCCTGGTTAACTACTGGAAATTAGAGTTTCGTGTCCTTTGATTCAAATGTAGGGATGTTTAACTTTTGCCCATACCACCCGACACTTTATCACTGATTATAAAAAGCCCTCCATCTCTGGGTTGTGAGTTCGAAACTCACATGGGGCAGTTGCCTGGTACTGACCGTATACTATAGTACTGTAGTAGGTCAGTGGTTTTTAGCTCACCTGCCCCAAGGGCAAGTGAGCTTATGCCGTGGTGCGGCGTCCGGCCGTCCATCTGTCCGGCCGTCCGGCATCAACTTTTTCATTTCAACAACTTCTTCTCAATAACCAAGAGGCCAAGGGACTTGATATTGGGTTGTAGCATGCTTAAGTGAAGGGCTACCAAGTTTGTTCAAATAAATGACCTTGACCTACATTCAATGTCACAGGGGTCAAATAGGCTATAATCTTCAAAAGACTTCTCCTCAATAACCAAGAGGCCCAGGGACTTGGTATTGGGATTGTAGCATGCTAGGGTAAAGGGCTACAAAGTTTGTTCAAATAAATGACCTTCATTCAAGGTCACTAAAGGTCACATTGTTCAAATAGGCTATAATATAATCTTCAATTGACTTCTCCTTTATAACCAAGAGGCCCAGGGACTTGATATTAGGCTTTTAGCATGCTGGAGTGAAGGGCTACCAATTTTGTTCAAATAAATGACCTTGACCTACATTCAACGTCACAGGGGTGAAATCGGATTAAATCTGTAAACAATAATTTTGCGATAGCCAAGAGCTTCATAGACCTGATATTAGGCCAATAGAATGCTGGAATGAAGGACTAGAAAATTTATTAAAATGAATAAACCTAGCTTACTATGATATTTGAATGAAGAGGTAATCAGCATAGTATCTGTAGAAATGACCTCAATCAACTTCAAAGTTGCTGTAGAGTCAAGTTATGCCCCTTTTCCTTTATTTCTTGACAGAATCTTCTCAAGGCAACTCTATTTTAATCATAGATTGCCAGATTATACATTTCTGATTAGATATATTTACTTATTATGTAATTTGTTTACTTTCAGATCACAGTGAACCGACCCAGGAAGAGTTTGAGTTAGAATGGAACCGTATCAAAGGTACTGGCATAGGTTAGTGTTATCCTCAGATCGTCTCCTCACCAAAACAGTGTACAGTACCATAACTATATTTATATGGTCCGTCGATCCAGGCATCTTGACATAACAGTACATCAAGTTCTTAATGGTCAGTAGGCCTAGGGTTATATATGATAACGACATTAAATGTATAGACATTCTATGTACATATATTTACATGTATTTTCAAGTGACTATTACAATAGCATTAGCAAGCCAATAGTCTCCCATGGGAAACTGGCAAGGTGAGGGGATTGGTTTGTATTGTGATCAGACCTCCTTCCGTCCTTCTCTACTATGGCTTGACTGGGCCCTACCAGTTGGTGTTTCATACTCTTCTTGTCACTGGAACTTATTACTAGAACATGTACTTACTACCTAGGACATCAATTCTCCTAGGTGAAGGAGTGTATCATGTATGAAAAGGTAGGTCAGACTGACCTACAATTTGACCTATATCCAGTGGGGGACCTACATCAAAGAAAACTGTGTAACAGTAACCTGGGTGAGGCAGTGTGTCATATGTATCAAAAGTAGGTCACTCTGTCCTACATTTTGACCTTTGACCTACATCCAGTTGGGGACTGTTAGTCACTGAATTGTTATGTTGTTTATATATTGGACATAAAATAATCCCAAACTAAATATTACCAAGGATGTGTACCAATGTCACAACACAGCGAATACAGTAGTTTTGAATACTTTGTAACTGTCATAACATGTAAGTGTAGATATTGTAGTGTGTTTTGACTTTAGAAAAGCATCAAATTGTTGCAGGTTAGTGAGCTTGTGCATCTGTAATATATGTTATAGAAATATACATTTTAAACAGGAAATAAGCACAATGCTTTAAACATAAACAACAAGTTTACCACTAGAACCTATAGAGTACTGTATTAGGTTTTATTTTAATCATAAACAATAGACATGATGGCATTTTTGTGTGTGTAATTTGGGGAACTGTTGATCTTATATCTGCCTGTATACAATGGTCCCTCTCTGATAGAACCACCCATGGGACTGACATTAGCTATAGGTGGTCTTATAATATGAGAGGTCTTTCCCAAGAGGACTGGTGTCAAGAGAGCCAATACATGTATTTTTAACCATACCTGTACATTGAATAACAGGATTGTTTAATGAAATTAATGTCATTGATATATTCAATCAATATGTGTAAAAAAAAATATAATACAGTATACATATATGTACATACTGTACCATATTTGAAGCAGTGGAACAATGCAGTATGTTTCGTTCATAGCAAATGGATATTAGCTTAGTATGAATCAATTATATTTAACTGTGTAAACGAAATACAAAATACCTAAACTGTAAGCACACACTATTGTCATCATGTTTAGAGTTATAACTACTTATTTTATCTGATTTCAGTGTCAAATGGGGTCTGATTTAATATCTAAGTTTGTAGGGCATCATACAAAAAAAAATAGAAAGAGACTTTCAGCTTGCTGAAATCATGTAAACAAAGCATGGTCACTTCCCAGAGGGAAACTATATCGTGTTTTTAGGGTACGATTAAGCATTTGTTGGTCAGGTAAGACGGATGGTCATTCGGAGATTTATCATTGAATCGGTGATCAAGAAAAATGGACACATACAAAGAGTGGTCGCTGGTGAGAGTGGTCGTAAAGAGGGGGGATCACTGTATTGATCTTTATCATTACAATAATTTATTATCCTTCAGAGTAACAAAAAGATAGATACAAGAATCAGATAAAAAGTAATTTTTAATGAAATATACATGTGTATGCATCAAGTTCATATAAGAAAAATGTATCATTTTGTTTTGATCATTCTATTTTTGTTTTCTCCTTTCAGAACACTTAATGGAACAGGTTGATTTAGAGAAAACAAGAGCCAACAGAACAGAGGAGGAGAAGATGAGGGCAGAGGAGGAGAAGATGAGGGCAGAGGAGGAGAAACTGGAGGCTTTGAACAGGGAGGCCATACTAAAGAAAGAGAAGGATGATGAGAGGGCAAAAGCTGAAGCAGAGAGGGCAAATGCTAAGGCAGAGAGGGCAAAAGCTGAAATGTTAGAGAAGCAACTGGCAAAGATGACAGCTCTTTTTGAAAAGGAAAAGGTTTAAACAACTTTTATTACAGATTCAACAAATGACTGGATGTGTGCGAGCGTGATCTCTTTTTTGTGTGAAACTGGTATGAATGTTGTTTCTTCAATATTAGGATACTAAATCTAGCTCAATACAGTAAAACACGTTTAGTACGAACACGCTTATAGCAATTTTATGGATATTGCGAACTGATCCCGATTCCCCAGCTATTCGCCCTCTTACTTCTATGTAATTCTGTAATTATATTGCGAATTTCACATAGCGAAATATTGTCTATAACGAACCAATTTAGCGGTCCCATCGGCTGAAATTCCATGTTATTTTAACACTCTAGTACGAACCCATCTCCGAAGTCGGAGTCATGCCCTGGTGATCATGACCGTGTTATCGATAGTCACCCGAGGGCATGTTTCAGGGTTTATAGGTTTATACGGCTATTGAATCGGTGAGTTATGTTTTCGATGTCTTCTGAATAAAGTGAGTTGTTTTGTCGATGTTTATGCCAAGTTGTTAATCCATTCTTAGATGTCTAATTAGTGTACAGTACATTGTTTCGCAATGGCTTTGTCATCAAGCGATTAAGAGCTAGTGAAAACAAGACTTCCGGGGTAAAGGTCACCACGACCGATTTCGTCAGTATTGAGAACGTTTTGGACAGTAGGACGAGGAGAAAATAGAGACAGAGGAGGGACATTCCGTAATCAGTGGTGCTACGGCGAGTGATTATTTACACGAGATAAGCAATTTTCTGAATGATACGTCAAATCCTTTTAATACTTTGTACACACTTGCCTGGCACGAAAAGTTTCGGCAGAAAATTATAACCGACTTAAAATAATTGAATCGCTTTTAATTTGTACTTGCTTGTAATTTTATCTTAATATTTTCATACAGCCAGATACCTATATAGGTCTCTGATATAGCGAAGTTTTTAGGAAAAAACAATAAAATTCGTAATACACGTAATACGAACTATCGATATAACGAACTGATTCAGTTGGTCCCCTGGGATTCATTATAACCGTGTTTTACTGTATATCCTTGGAATTGTATAAGAGTCGAGTGTGGAAAGGTTCTGGAGGAGAGAGTTTGCTCATCAATTCATTGGTTATAAATGTGATACGAATGATAGCTTATGGTATGTCTGTGATTCTCATCGTTGTTACATGATGCAATTTTTATCTATTAAATATACTGTATAACTTTCTTAATGTATTTCCCATCACAAAGACAGCTAAGATTCATTCAAGCCATTGACATTCAGAATATTTTCGAAATATTTTTTATCTGTTAATTAAAGGCTCTTTTTGACCTTTTAAAATCAAAATTATTTTAAGATATATTTTTGTTGTTTGAAGTTTTTGGTGTTGTGGAAGTAATGATCATGGGGATGGATTTAGATTTTGAAAGTTGTAATTTCTTGTGGTAAAAGTTTCAATTCTCATGTATATTATGAGGTGTAGATTGATATTTTTATTACTTGTACAAATCTTATGGCAGCAGTTCTGTTCAGTAAAATTAGTAGACAACTCTTTATGTATCGTACAGGTGAAAATTTAATAATGCATTTCTTGTTTATATGTAGGTATATATGTATATGTGTGTGTGTTTGTGAATTTGTATATAAAAGTATGTCATAATTATGATCATCATTTATCGTAGATTCAATTATTTTCCTCATATCTCGTTTCATCTTTACCATGATATTGTCGATACATAGGTGACCTCTGTTACCTGTGGCCACCAAATATGAAGTGCTATGTTTGAAATGTTGATATGTTATTGTATGTTAACTATGATAAATTCTGTTTACACTGAACTACCGAGTACTACCATGTAATATATATTGTTTTCTAATATACAAATTTTGATCAGTTACAATGAAAAACAAAGGAATTTTTTCAATCTCCCCAGGACCTCCTTGTAAGCAAGTTTACCCTTAATATGGTATATTTTTAAACAATGCATAAATTTAATTTGAAGTAAGCTACAGAATGGATATTATAAGCCAACATGTTTTCTCCTATAAAATTCTTTCCTCTATTTTACTAAAAGGTGTGTTATCACCATGCACCCTTCATTTGTTAAAAGTTTATTTTTCTTTCCTTCTTGAGATGTGCTGGACACAAAAAAAATGTATTCACATCACGATGAAAATCATTTATTTTTTGGAAATTCACAATAATTTTGCTATTTGATTATTATACATCTTAGATTCTGTTGTGTATGTAGGTTTTCACAATCATGGTCTTTACATGAAATTGAATATGTCCCATTTTCCATTGTATGATGTATGTAATGTGTATGGGTAGTAACTCTCCATTGATGTTTAAATAAGATCTGCTGAAGAAATCAGGAAATCATGCAATACACTGTATATGAAATAATTCTTAAAGCACAATCGTTGAACCATATCCTCCTTCTGTTCTCAATATACTAAGGCAGCAATAAGCTGTACATCTCGCAACTGTACAGCACCATTTAATATTAATTGAGTTCATGAAGTGTCAAGGCAGCCAAACACATAAAAATTACTTACCAGGTATACCTGTAGTAGAGCTGCAAAATTTCAAATGAAAGATACATACACTTTAAAATTAGATTTTAATTTGGAGAGATGCTACTTTGAATACCATTGATATCGGTACCCTCTGTTACATATTTACTTGTTTGTATTTATGCAATGAATTGTAATTATAATTTGAACTATTTAGATATGAATGATATATTAAACTTTTTATGTTAATGATTGAAAACTCTTAAGAGATATCAGGTTTTTTCTGTAATTTATGAGATCATTTTAGGTAAAACGATCTAAAAATTTTTTATTGAAAATCGTTGAAGATTTTTAAAGTTAAAATTAATTTTCTGTATATTTACAAGATAATTTTAGATGAGATGTTGGTTTTAGCTGGTCTAGATTGGTGATGATTGTTTATATGGCAGACAGTTGCTATATACAGTGTTACTTAATGAATTTATATAATGTACAGAAAATACCTATAAATTTTTATTTGTAGTATATACACCTACAACAAAATTTTAAAATGTAAATATGGATGAAAATTGTTTCAATTGATCTTTATAAATTTGAATTCTGGATATTTATTAACTTTCACATTGTCTGTTTTTGTTGATATCTTTGTTTTCATTTCCAAATTTGTCATTTTTGTGTTTGTTTTCTCTAATCTCTTTTGAATGTGTCAGTTTTTTTCTAAGACTTTTTTGTCTTTATTCCTTAGTGCTCTCCCTTTATGTGTATTGACTACAATAGTGCATTATTACATTACTTTGACAGTAATGCTACTTGTCTTCAGGTTACACAACACCAACCGTTAGTTATCTCTTGTGTAGTCTGTAAAGGTAACGAAACTCATGTATATTTTACCTTTCATGTAAATATTTTGCTAACGATATGGAAATGTATTTTGTGTAGATAGAATATGATGTATACACTTAATCATGAAGTATAGATTAAATGTGAAATACTGTATAGTGTTGATTTTGTTAATTAACCATCAGTAATTTCTTACACTTTTATCTTATTTAGATAATTATATGTACTCTGTATATATATTAATGGTTTATACACTCTTAATTCCTTTATAGACATCCTTTTTAAAAAACCACAAAGAATACCGAAATGATAACTGAACCATAATCCCAAACTAAAAATAAATTAAACTGGGGCCAAATATAAAGAAACATGTAGATTTGCTGTCTTAACACCTTTTATTTAGACATCCTTTATGCAATAACGACAAATAATACCGAAATGATAACAGAACGATAATTCAAACTAAAAATAAATTAAACGAGGGCAGAAATGACAAAATTTATAGATTTGCATGGAGGATCCTGAAAAAGTATTAGGAGAATAAGACCAGGTGCTCTGGAGGAAGTGTTTTCTGCTCTTAGTCGAATCCGGGTTAAGTCGCAATCTCAAAGGAGAGTTCGGGTGGCGACACTGGAACCACTAGGTATATCGACAAGCAACAAATATGTATTATAGTCACAATTTATCAATGTCTCCACAAGGGATGCAAAACAACACCTCTAAGTTGTCTAGCATATCAATATTCTTCAAAATTGTAAAGGAGTAGCAAATAGGAAATTCTCCTTAGTTTGTTTGGTAAGGCACAGTATATACTATGGTGGCTGTAGTCTAGATTCAGAATTAATTTAATCTTTTGGTGGCAAGATTGGAAAGTCCACTGAATGGAGTACCATAATACGGTAATACTCTTTCATTATGATTGACAAATGGAAGACTCGCCAAAAGGTTTAACAACAAAACCTTCAACCGCCAGACAATATTTTCCTGATCTTGCCAACGTGGCATTGATAAACTTCCATCTCTCTTACCCGATTAAAATTTTGAATGTATGAACTAAATGTTGTTAGGCTGGATATATATAGTAACCCCCGGTACTTAACACATAATATAGAAAGATGTGTCGAAACTGTCGTACATCACATAAAGAAAATAAAAGATTCACTTTCAATATTGTCAACGGGATTTATTAAATTCAAGCTATATGCAATATAACAAGCCAATACATGTGAGAAAGAAATGAGAGCAGTATGGTTCACAACCGTGGAAATCTGCCTACTCAAGGTTACAACTGTCAGAGCTTTCCATCAGTTGTTAGAATGGTGTTAAAATATATTTTATTTTTATCAATGTAAACAAGAAAGACTTTACAATAAAGCTTTCCATCAATAGTGAAGAGATTGCTGTTGCCGTCAAGATTTCAAGTTATCCTGACGGTACGATGGTTACATAAAGCTTTTCATCAGAAGTGCAAACTGACTTCCATCCACAAATAAACATCTGTTGAAAACTTCATCACCATAAAGATATGGATTGGCCAATGAAAAAAAAAAAAGATTCAAATATGATCACAAGCAATACTGACAAACTTTTGTATTAACTACTAACAGTATATATGCAAGACTGTGATATATAGGATGTGTAACTATTAGAAGTTTTAATTTTTTGTTTTTATAACACTAGTATAATATTACAAAAGTTACTTGTGATAGGTTTTGTAATCTCCAACATACATAAAATGAAATGCATTGTATACCAGATTTACATTGGAAAACATGTGATAGGTATTTCACACACCCTAAAATATAAATAATAACTATTTAATATGCATATTGATTTACCCAGTATAGTGGTTTGTTAGTTGACAGGAAAACACTATGATGATATACATTTAAGTTCATCTCATAATCTGTGCAAAATATAAATATTACACCGAACT
>NW_022979550.1:0-27164 GCF_902652985.1 Pecten maximus
TCGATACCGGATGTACAGTAAACATGGAAGTTTTGCCGGAATGAGCAGGTTTTCCTGTTGATCACCTCCCACTGGATGTACCAAAACAGATCGAAACTCCTAGCATCTCTTGAAATGACGTCAGAACTACACGGTGAGCGTCACCATATTCCGTAGTATTGTAACCACGCTACCGCGGACGCGCGGTTAATTGTTCAACGATGGAAGTTTTGGCGCAATGAGCAGGTTTTCCTCTTTATCACCTCCCACTTGAGTTGCCCAAAAAGATCCGAACCTTCTAGCAGCTCTAGAAAATGACGTTCAGAAGTGCACGGTGAGCGTCATCATATTCCGTAGTACTGTAACCACGCTACCGCAGACGCGCGGTTAATTGTTCACGATGGAAGTTTTGGCACAATGAGCAGGTTTTCCTGTTGATCACATCCCTACTGGAGGTGCCCAAAAAGATCCGAACCTCCTAGCAGCTCTAGAAATGACGTCATAACTGCACGTTGAGCGTCGCCATATTCCGTAATATTGTAACCACGCTACCGCGGACGCGTGGTTATTGTTCAACGATGGAAGTTTTGCCGGAATGAGCAGGTTTTCCTGTTGATCACCTCCCACTGGAGGTGACCAAAACAGATCGAACTCCTAGCAGCTCTTGAAATGACGTCAGAACTGACACGGTGAGCGTCACCATATTCCGTAGTATTGTAACCACGCTACCGAGGACGCGCGGTTAATGTTCACCGATGGAAGTTTTGGCGGCATGAGCAGGTTTTCCTCTTTGATCACATCCCACTTGAGGTGCCCAAAAAGATCCGAACCTTCTAGCAGCTCTAGAAATGACGTCAGAAGTGCACGGTGAGCGTCACTCATATTCCGTAGTATTGTAACCACGCTACCGCGGAGCGCGGTTAATTGTTCACCGATGGAAGTTTTGGCACGAATGAGCAGGTTTTCCTGTTATCACATCCCTATAGAGGTGCCCAAAAAAGATCCGAACCTCCTAGCAGCTCTAGAAATGACGTCAGAACTGCACGTTGAGCGTCATCCATATTCCGTAGTCATTGTAACCACGCTACCGCGGACGCGCGGTTAATTGTTCACCGATGGAAGTTTTGCCGGAATGAGCAGGTTTTCCTGTTGATCACATCCCTACTGGAGGTGCCCAAAAAGATCCGAACTCCTAGCAGCTCTAGAAATGACGTCAGAACTGCACGTGATCGTTCACCATATTCCGTAGTATTGCAACCACGCTACCGCGGACGCGCGGTAATTGTTCACCGATCGAAGTTTTGCCGGAATGAGCAGGTTTTTCTTTTGCATCACATCCCACTGGAGGTGCCCAAAAAGATCCGAAGCCCCTAGCAGCTCTAGAAATGACGTCAGAAGTGCACGTTGAGCGTCACCATATTCCGTAGTATTGTAACCACGCGTCCACGCTACCGCGGACGCGTGGTTAATTGTTCACCGATGGAAGTTTTGCCGGAATGAGCAGGTTTTTTTCCTTTGATCACATCCCACTGGAGGTGCCCAAAAGATCCGGAGCTCCTAGCAGCTCTAGAAATGACGTCAGAACTGCACGTTGAGCGTCACCATATTCCGTAGTATTGTAACCACGCGTCCGCGGTAGCGTGGTTAATTGTTCACCGATGGAAGTTTTGGCCGAAATCATAACGTTTTCCTCTGTTTATCACATCCCACTGGAGGTGCCCAAAATAGATCCGAAGCTCCTAGCAGCTCTAGAAATGACGTCAGAACTGCACGTTGAGCGTCACCATATTCCGTAGTATTGAACCACGCCTCCGCGGTAAGCGCGGTTAATTGTTCACCGATGGAAGTTTGCCGGAAATCATTACGTTTTCCTGTTGATCACATCCCACTGGAGGTGCCCAAAAAGATCCGAAGCCTCCTAGCAGCTCTAGAAATGACGTCAGAACTGCACGGTGAGCGTCACCATAATTCCGTAGTATTGTAACCACGCGTCCGCGGTAGCGCGGTTAATTGTTCACCGATGGAAGTTTTGCCGAATCATACGGTTTTCCTATTGATCACATCCCACTGGAGGTGCCCAAAAAGATCGAACCTCCTAGCAGCTCTAGAAATGACGTCAGAACTGCACGTTGAGCGTCACCATATTCCGTAGTATTGTACCCACGCTACCGCGGACGCGCGTTTATTTGTTCACTGATGGAAGTTTTGCCAGAATGAGCAGGTTTTCCTCTTTTTCACATCCCACTGGAGGTCCCCAAAAAGATCCGAATCTCCTAGCAGCTCTAGAAATGACGTCAGAACTGCACGGTGAGCGTCACCATATTCCATAGTATTGCAACCACGCTACCGCGGACGCGCGGTTAATTGCTCACCGATCGAAGTTTTGCCGGAATGAGCAGGTTTTTTTTCTTTTGATCACATCCCACTGGAGGTGCCCAAAAAGATCCGAACCTACTAGCAGCTCTAGAAATCACGTCAGATTTGCACGTTGAGCCTCACCATATTCGTAGTATTGCAACCACGCTACCGCGGAGGCGCGGTTAATTGTTCAACGATGGAAGTTTTGCCGGAATGAGCAGGTTTTCCTGTTGATCACCTCCCACTGGATGTACCAAAACAGATCGAAACTCCTAGCATCTCTTGAAATGACGTCAGAACTACACGGTGAGCGTCACCATATTCCGTAGTATTGTAACCACGCTACCGAGGACGCGCGGTTAATTGTTCAACGATGGAAGTTTTGGCGCAATGAGCAGGTTTTCCTCTTTATCACCTCCCACTTGAGTTGCCCAAAAAGATCCGAACCTTCAAGCAGCTCTAGAAATGACGTCAGAAGTGCACGGTGAGCGTCATCATATTCCGTAGTACTGTAACCACGCTACCGCGGAGGCGCGGTCAATTGTTCACTGATCGAAGTTTTGCCGGAATGAGCAAGTTTTCCTTTTGATCACATCCCACTGGAGGTGCCCAAAAAGATCCGAACCTTCTAGCAGCTCTAGAAATGACGTCAGAACTGCACGGTGAGCCTCACCGTATTCGTAATATTGTAACCACGCTACCGCGGAGGCGCGGTTAATTGTTCAACGATGGAAGTTTTGCCGGAATGAGCAGGTTTTCCTGTTGATCACCTCCCACTGGATGTACCAAAACAGATCGAAACTCCTAGCATCTCTTGAAATGACGTCAGAACTACACGGTGAGCGTCACCATATTCCGTAGTATTGTAACCACGCTACCGAGGACGCGCGGTTAATTGTTCAACGATGGAAGTTTTGGCGCAATGAGCAGGTTTTCCTCTTTATCACCTCCCACTTGAGGTGCCCAAAAAGATCCGAACCTTCTAGCAGCTCTAGAAATGACGTCAGAAGTGCACGGTGAGCGTCATCATATTCCGTAGTACTGTAACCACGCTACCGCAGACGCGCGGTTAATTGTTCACCGATGGAAGTTTTGGCACAATGAGCAGGTTTTCCTGTTGATCACATCCCTATAGAGGTGCCCAAAAAAGATCCGAACCTCCTAGCAGCTCTAGAAATGACGTCATAACTGCACGTTGAGCGTCGCCATATTCCGTAACATTGTACCCACGCTACCGCGGACGCGCGTTATTTATTCACCGATGGAAGTTTTGCCGGAATGAGCAGGTTTTCCTTTTTTTCACATCCCACTGGAGGTGCCCAAAAAAGATCCGAATCTCCTAGCAGCTCTAGAAATGACGTCAGAACTGCACGATGAGCGTCACCATATTCCATAGTATTGCAACCACGCTACCGCGGACGCGCGGTTAATTGTTCACCGATCGAAGTTTTGCCGGAATGAGCAGGTTTTTTTTCTTTTGATCACATCCCACTGGAGGTGCCCAAAAAGATCCGAACCTACTAGCAGCTCTAGAAATGACGTCAGATTTGCACGGTGAGCGTCACTATATTCGTAGTATTGTAACCACGCTACCGCGGATGTGCGGTTAATTGTTCAGCGATGGACGTTTTGCCGGAATGAGCAGGTTTTGTTGTTTATCACCTCCCACTGGAGGTGCCCAAAAAGATCCGAACCTTCTAGCAGCTCTAGAAATGACGTCAGAACTGCACGGTGAGCGTCATCATATTCCGTAGTGCTGTAACCACGCTACCGCAGACGCGCGGTTAATTGTTCACCGATGGAAGTTTTGGCGGAATGAGCAGGTTTTCCTGTTGATCACATCCCTATAGAGGTGCCCAAAAAAGATCCGAAACTCCTAGCAGCTCTAGCAATGACGTCATAACTGCACAGTGATCGTTACCATATTCCGTAGTATTGCAACCACGCTACCGCGGAGGCGCGGTCAATTGTTCACCGATCGAAGTTTTGCCGGAATGAACAGGTTTTCTTTTTCATCACATCCCACTGGAGGTGCCCAAAAAACATCCGAATCCCCTAGCAGCTCTAGAAATGACGTCAGAAGTGCACGGTGAGCTTCACCATATTCCGTAGTATTGCAATCACGCTACCACGGACGCGCGGTTATTTGTTCACCGATGGAAGTTTTGCCGGAATGAGCAGGTTTTTTTCCTTTGATCACATCCCACTGGAGGTGCCCCAAAAGATCCGAACCTTTTAGCACCTCTAGAAATGACGTCAGAACTGCACGGTGAGCGTCACCATATTCCGTAGTATTGTAACCACGCTACCGCGGACGCGCGTTAAATGTTCACCGATGGAAGTTTTGCCAGAATGAGCAGGTTTTCCTCTTTTTCACATCCCACTGGAGGTGCCCAAAATAGATCCGAATCTCCTAGCAGCTCTAGAAATGACGTCAGAACTGCACGGTGAGCGTCACCATATTCCATAGTATTGCAACCACGCTACCGCGGACGCGCGGTTAATTGTTCAACGATGGAAGTTTTGCCGCAATAAGCAGGTTTTCCTCTTTATCACCTCCCACTTGAGTTGCCCAAAAAGATCCGAACCTTCTAGCAGCTCTAGAAATGACGTCAGAAGTGCACGGTGAGCGTCATCATATTCCGTAGTACTGTAACCACGCTACCGCGGAGGCGCGGTTAATTGTTCACTGATCGAAGTTTTGCCGGCATCAACAGGTTTTCCTATTGATCACATCCCACTGGAGGTGCCCAAAAAGATTCGAACCTCCTAGCAGCTCTAGAAATGACGTCAGAACTGCACGGTGAGCGTCACCAGATTCTGTAGTATTGCAACCACGCTACCGCGGACGCGCGGTTAATTGTTCACCGATGGAAGTTTTGCCGGAATGAGCAGGTTTTCCTATTGATCACATCCCACTGGAGGTGCCCAAAAAGATCCGAACCTCCTAGCAGCTCTAGAAATGACGTCAGAACTGTACGTTGAGCGTCACCATATTCCGTAGTATTGTAACCACGCTACCGAGGACGCGCGGTTAATTGTGCATCGATCGAAGTTTTGCCGGAATGAGCAGGTTTTCCTGTTGATCACATCCCACTGGATATGCCATAAAAAGATCCGAACCTCCTAGCAGCTCTAGAAATGACGTCAGAACTGCACGGTGAGCGTCACCATATTCCGTAGTACTGTAACCACGCTACTGCGGACGCGCGGTTAATTGTTCACCGATGGAAGTTTCGCCGCAATGAGCAGGTTTTCCTGTTGATCACATCCCAATAGAGCTGCCCAAAAAAGATCGGAACCTCCTAGCAGCTCTAGAAATGACGTCAGAACTGCACGTTGAGCGTCACCATATTCCGTAGTATTGCAACCACGCTACTGCGGACGCGCGGTTAATTGTTCAATGATGGAAGTTTTGCCGCAATGAGCAGGTTTTCCTCTTGATCATCTCCCACTTGAGTTGCCCAAAACGATCCGAACCTTCTAGCAGCTCTAGAAATGACGTCAGAAGTGCACGGTGAGCGTCATCATATTCCGTAGTACTGTAACCACACTACCGCGGAGGCGCGGTCAATTGTTCACTGATCGAAGTTTTGCCGGCATCAACAGGTTTTCCTATTGATCACATCCCACTGGAGGTGCCCAAAAAGATCCGAACCTCCTAGCAGCTCTAGAAATGACGTCAGAACTGCACGTGAGCGTCACCAGATTCCGTAGTATTGTCAACCAGGCGTACCGCGGTAGCGCGGTTAATTGTTCACCGATGGAAGTTTTGCCGGAATGAGCATACGTTTTCCTAGTTGATCACATCCCACTGGAGGTGCCCAAAAAGATCCGAAGCCTCCTAGCAGCTCTAGAAATGACGTCAGAACTGTACGTTGAGCGTCACCATATTCCGTAGTATTGTAACCACGCGTACCGAGGAGCGCGGTTAATTGTGCATCGATCGAAGTTTTGCCGAAATCGAGTCACGGTTTTCCTGTTGATCACATCCCACTGGAGTGCCATAAAAGATCCGAAGCCTCCTAGCAGCTCTAGAAATGACGTCAGAACTGCACGGTGAGCGTCACCATATTCCGTAGTACTGTAACCACGCGTACCGCGGTACGCGCGGTTAATTGTTCACCGATGGAAGTTTTCGCCGAAATCATACGTTTTCCTGTTGATCACATCCCAATAGAGCTGCCCAAAAAAGATCGGAACCTCCTAGCAGCTCTAGAAATGACGTCAGAACTGCACGTTGAGCGTCACCATATTCCGTAGTATTGTACCCACGCTACCGCGGACGCGGGTTATTTGTTCACCGATGGAAGTTTTGCCAGAATGAGCAGGTTTTCCTCTTTTTCACATCCCACTGGAGGTCCCCAAAAAAGATCCGAATCTCCTAGCAGCTCTAGAAATGACGTCAGAACTGCACGGTGAGCGTCACCATATTCCATAGTATTGCAACCACGCTACCGCTGACGCGCGGTTAATTGTTCACCGATCGAAGTTTTGCCGGAATGAGCAGGTTTTTTTTCTTTTGATCACAACCCACTGGAGGTGCCCAAAAAGATCCGAACCTACTAGCAGTTCTAGAAATGACGTCAGATTTGCACGGTGAGCCTCACCATATTCGTAGTATTGCAACCACGATACCGCGGAGGCGCGGTTAATTGTTCAACGATGGAAGTTTTGCCGGAATGAGCAGGTTTTCCTGTTGATCACCTCCCACTGGATGTACCAAAACAGATCGAAACTCCTAGCATCTCTTGAAATGACGTCAGAACTACACGGTGAGCGTCACCATATTCCGTAGTATTGTAACCACGCTACCGCGGACGCGCGTTAAATGTTCACCGATGGAAGTTTTGCCAGAATGAGCAGGTTTTCCTCTTTTTCACATCCCACTGGAGGTGCCCAAAATAGATCCGAATCTCCTAGCAGCTCTAGAATTGACGTCAGAACTTCACGGTGAGCGTCACCATATTCCATAGTATTGCAACCACGCTACCACGGAGGCGCGGTTAATTGTTCACCGATCGAAGTTTTGCCGGAATGAACAGGTTTTCCTTTTCATCACATCCCACTGGAGGTGCCCAAAAAGATCCGAACCTTCTAGCAGCTCTAGAAATGACGTCAGAACTGCACGGTGAGCGTCACCGTATTCGTAGTATTGTAACCACGCTACCACGGAC
Organism: Pecten maximus; assembly: GCF_902652985.1. Taxonomy (NCBI): domain Eukaryota; kingdom Metazoa; phylum Mollusca; class Bivalvia; order Pectinida; family Pectinidae; genus Pecten; species Pecten maximus. Next base: position 7,515 of record NW_022979550.1, read on the forward strand.
GCGCGGTTAATTATTCAACGATGGAAGTTTTGCCGGAATGAGCAGGTTTTCCTGTTGATCACCTCCCACTGGATGTACCTAAAAAGATCGAAACTCCTAGCATCTCTTGAAATGACGTCAGAACTGCACGTTGAGCGTCACCATATTCCGTAGTATTGTAAATACGCTACCGCGGACACGCGTTAATTGTTCACCGATGGAAGTTTTGCCGGAATCAACAGGTTTTCCTATTGATCACATCCCACTGGAGATGCCCAAAAAAGATCCGAACCTCCTAGCAGCTCTAGAAATGACGTCAGAACTGCACGTTGAGCGTCACCATATTCCGTAGGATTGTGACCACGCTATCCCGGACACGCGTTAATTGTTCACCGATGGAGGTTTTGCCGGAATGAGCAGGTTTTCCTATTGATCACATCCCGCTGGAGGTGCCCAAAAAGATCCGAACCTCCTAGCAGCTCTAGAAATGACGTCAGAACTGCACGGTGAGCGTCACCAGATTCCGTAGTATTGCAACCACGCTACCCCGGACGCGCGGTTAATTGTTCACCGATGGAAGTTTTGCCGGAATGAGCAGGTTTTCCTATTGATCACATCCCACTGGAGGTGCCCAAAAAGATCCGAACCTCCTAGCAGCTCTAGAAATGACGTCAGAACTGTACGTTGAGCGTCACCATATTCCGTAGTATTGTAACCACGCTACCGCGAACACGCGTTAATTGTTCATTGATTTAAGTTTTGCCGCAATGAGCAGATTTTTTTCTGTTTATCACATCCCACTGGAGGTGCCCAAAAGGATCCGAAACCTCCTAGCATCTCTAGAAATGACGTCAGAACTGCACGTTGAGCGCCACCATATTCCGTAGTATTGCAACCACGCTACCGCGGACGCGTGATTAATTGTTCACCGATGGAAGTTTTGCCGGAATGAGCAGGTTTTCCTGTTGATCACATCCCACTGGATATGCCCTAAAAGATCCGAACCTCCTAACAGCTCTAGAAATGACGTCAGAACTGCACGGTGAGCGTCACCATATTCCGTAGTACTGTAACCACGCTACCGCGGACGCGCGGTTAATTGTTCACCGATGGAAGTCTCGCCGCAATGAGCAGGTTTTCTTGTTTATCACATCCCAATAGAGCTGCCCAAAAAAGATCGGAACCTCCTAGCAGCTCTAGAAATGACGTCAGAACTGCACGTTGAGCGTCACCATATTCCGTAGTATTGTACCCACGCTACCGCGGACGCGCGTTATTTGTTCACCGATGGAAGTTTTGCCGGAATGAGCAGGTTTTCCTCTTTTTCACATCCCACTGGAGGTCCCCAAAAAAGATCCGAATCTCCTAGCAGCTCTAGAAATGACGTCAGAACTGCACGGTGAGCGTCACCATATTCCATAGCATTGCAACCACGCTAGCGCGGACGCGCGGTTAATTGTTCACCGATCGAAGTTTTGCCGGAATGAGCAGGTTTTTTTTCTTTTGATCACATCCCACTGGAGGTGCCCAAAAAGATCCGAACCTACTAGCAGCTCTAGAAATCACGTCAGATTTGCACAGTGAGCCTCACCATATTCGTAGTATTGCAACCACGCTACCGCGGAGGCGCGGTTAATTGTTCAACGATGGAAGTTTTGCCGGAATGAGCAGGTTTTCCTGTTGATCACCTCCCACTGGATGTACCAAAACAGATCGAAACTCCTAGCATCTCTTGAAATGACGTCAGAACTACACGGTGAGCGTCACCATATTCCGTAGTATTGTAACCACGCTACCGAGGACGCGCGGTTAATTGTTCAACGATGGAAGTTTTGCCGCAATGAGCAGGTTTTCCTCTTGATCACCTCCCACTTGAGGTGCCCAAAAAGATCCGAACCTTCTAGCAGCTCTAGGAATGACGTCAGAACTGCACGGTTAGCGTCATCATATTCCGTAGTACTGTAACCACGGTACCGCAGACGCGCGGTTAATTGTTCACCGATGGAAGTTTCGCCGCAATGAGCAGGTTTTCTTGTTTATCACATCCCAATAGAGCTGCCCAAAAAAGATCGGAACCTCCTAGCAGCTCTAGAAATGACGTCATAACTGCACGGTGATCGTTACCATATTCCGTAGTATTGCAACCACGCTACCGCGGAGGCGCGGTTAATTGTTCACCGATCAAAGTTTTGCCGGAATGAACAGGTTTTCCTTTTCATCACATCCCACTGGAGGTGCCCAAAAAGATCCGAACCTTCTAGCAGCTCTAGAAATGACGTCAGAACTGCACGGTGAGCGTCACCGTATTCGTAGTATTGTAACCACGCTACCGCGGACACGCGTTAATTGTTCACCGATGGAACTTTTGCCGGAATGAGCAGGTTTTCCTCTTGATCACATCCCACTGGAGGTGCCCAAAAAAGATCCGAACCTCCTAGCAGCTCTAGAAATGACGTCAGAACTGCACGTTGAGCGTCACCATATTCCGTAGGATTGTGACCACGCTATCGTGGACACGCGTTAATTGTTCACCGATGGAGGTTTTGCCGGAATGAGCAGGTTTTCCTATTGATCACATCCCGCTGGAGGTGCCCAAAAAGATCAGAACCTCCTAGCAGCTCTAGAAATGACGTCAGAACTGCACGGTGAGCGTCACCAGATTCCGTAGTATTGCAACCACGCTACCGCGGACGCGCGGTTAATTGTTCACCGATGGAGGTTTTGCCGGAATGAGCAGGTTTTCCTATTGATCACATCCCACTGGAGGTGCCCAAAAAGATCCGAACCTCCTAGCAGCTCTAGAAATGACGTCAGAACTGTACGTTGAGCGTCACCATATTCCGTAGTATTGTAACCACGCTACCGCGGACACGCGTTAATTGTTCACCGATTTAAGTTTTGCCGCAATGAGCAGATTTTTTTCTGTTGATCACATCCCACTGGAGGTGCCCAAATGGATCCGAAACCTCCTAGCATCTCTAGAAATGACGTCAGAACTGCACGGTGAGCGTCACCATATTCCGTAGTATTGTACCCACGCTACCGCGGACGCGCGTTATTTGTTCACCGATGGAAGTTTTGCCGGAATGAGCAGGTTTTCCTCTTTTTCACATCCCACTGGAGGTCCCCAAAAAAGATCCGAATCTCCTAGCAGCTCTAGAAATGACGTCAGAACTGCACGGTGAGCGTCACCATATTCCATAGCATTGCAACCACGCTAGCGCGGACGCGCGGTTAATTGTTCACCGATCGAAGTTTTGCCGGAATGAGCAGGTTTTTTTCTTTTGATCACATCCCACTGGAGGTGCCCAAAAAGATCCGAACCTACTAGCAGCTCTAGAAATCACGTCAGATTTGCACGTTGAGCCTCACCATATTCGTAGTATTGCAACCACGCTACCGCGGAGGCGCGGTTAATTGTTCAACGATGGAAGTTTTGTCTGACACGAACGAGATAAGGCCGGACAAAAAGGTATTAGATAAGATATAGACGTGCCTGAACAAGGCTTCCCTATATCAAAGTACTTATTGTGTATGTAATAACTTACGGTAGAGTACGGAGGCAGATGTGCCTGAGTAAGGCTTCCCTTCTCCGTGGGGACTCTAGTTAGTCTATGTGATCGGTACATCACATACGTTGTAAGTGTATTAATATCAATAGCCTTGGGTCTGCTCGTGGTTTATAAGAAAGTGTCTGAGAGCCCCGAGTGTTGTACTGTACGTACATGCCTAACGTTAAATATATGCTAGGGAGTGCTCAGTAAGAAGTGAGTACTCAGTGAGTGCTCGGTAGAAGTGAGTGCTCGGTAGCAGTGAGTACTCAGTGAAGTGAGCGCTCGGTAAAAGTGAGCACTCAGTCAAAGTGAGTGCTCACTCGGTCAATGAGTGTTGAAACTCTCTTACCCTCATATATAAAGTAATCATAGTTGTATAATGTGATATTGCCCGGAATAAACCCCAGATAGGGAAGATTCATTTTGGTCAGGGAGCACTCATTATTTCATGTAGTATATTATTCCGTTCTGTTAATATATATAGCTCTCTGTTTAGGTATATTTGTATTTCTACTGTAGGATTACTCAGAGGAACTGAGCAATCATTGTATTATATTTCAACTGTATAGCTAGTTGGTACTTGATGTATATTACATAAACACAGCCAGGTCAGCTGTATATTTCTGTATATTTTTGCACTGAGGACTCGAGTAAAACTAATTATATGTTAGACAATATGGATCATCAGTAGTGACTGATACGGACCCTGTAAACGTCACACTGTCAGGCGGCTTGGATTGGAATTAAATGTGTATATTTCGGCAAGTAAGCATCGTACAATGTTCCCGTGTGGTCAGATCATCTAGTTTTTTCAATACGTATTCAGAACAGTTGTTATTTAGTCGCTACGGTTATTAACATAAAATCGGATTATTATATAAATACTTATCTAATTATTCTTAACACTTCATGTAAACACTTTCATTCAAAAATGAACTCGGATAGAACGTTCATATTTTAGTATATGATAGAGATGTGGGAGCTGCAGTTCACGTTAACATTTTGGTGATCATTATTTCAAAGGTCAAGGTCACAGGTCAAAACACAGATTTTTGTTTGAACGACCATAACTTCATACACGATCGTTCTATTTCGTGCACGCTCAGTGCGTCATGTAGATCGTTGTCAGGGCTAACTTTTTTCCATGCCATGTTATCAGAAAAAGAGTCAAGGTCACGATCTCGCTATGGGTTGAAGGTAAGGTCAAAAATAAAATTCTCTAATCGAGTAAAGTCGACCATGTCAAACGAAAGGGCATGGACCAACGAGTCGAAAGGTGAAAAAATTTTAGCGATCGGATGAAAATGACGGAGATATAGCACTTTGAAAAATTCAAAGTTGTTCCCCCCAAAAATCAAAAATCGGGCAAAAATGCACTTTAAATGCTTCTTCTCCGTCATCAATACACCTACAGACTTGATTTTTGGCACAACAATAGCATTTAAGAATGGCTACAAAACTTATCACTTTTCATTGGCCTTGACCTACATTCAAGGTCAAATAATCAAGAAAAACATTTTTTTTTTAATTCTTTCGGATCCGGTTTTTTCTTCCGTTGATTTTTTCCTTTAGAAATTATCCCTTATTGTAGTTCGTATTAGAGGCTAACTTTTCTCTGAAACATGATACATATCAGAAAATATGTCAAGGTCAAGATCTAAGCATGAGGTCAAATCAAGGTCAAAAATTGAAAAACAAAATTGAGTTGATTTTTTAAGTTTATTTTGAAGTGCATGATCAATGAAGGGGAACTGTGCAAGTTTTATGGTCGTGCGATAAAAAATAGCGTAGAAATGGCACTTTGAAAAATGTTCGTTTTCCTGCCAAAATTCAAATTTGTCCCAAAAATGCACTTAATTTCCTTTTACTCCTATATCTTTATACATACAGATTAGATTTTTGGTACAGTGATAGCTTGGACAAAGGGCTACAAACTTAATTGCTTTTCATTGATGTTGACCTTCGCTCAAGGTCACAAAGGTCAAATGATCAAAAATCGAAAATTTCAAATTCTTTTAAGAAAATGTTTATTTTGATCCCCTATAGAAGCAAATGCTCTTTTGAAGATATATGCAATGTTTCAAGATCAAATCATAAAAAACCCCGAAGATAATGGTATGGTATACACGATACACAGTAAGGTATACACGATAAACAGTTCAGGATGCACGATATTTTTACGGGATACACAATATACGATACAGTTAACACAAAACACGACGGGATTCACGATACGTTATACGGGATACACGATATATGGTTCAGTAAACACGATACACGGTATGACAAACACGATCACGATACAAGGTACGAGATACACGATTCACGGTTCAGTTAACACGATACAAGGTACGGGATACGGTATACACGCTATGAAATACACGATACGGGATAGACGATAAATGTAACCGGATACACCATACAATACGGGATACACGATACATGGATCAGGATTCACAATACAGTAAAGACGGTAAGAGATACATAATTCACAGTACAGTAAACACGATACAAGGTACGAGATGCACGATTCACTGTTCAGTAAACACGATACAAGGTACGAGATACACAATTCAATACAGTAAACTCGACACAAGGTACGAGATATAGAGGTTCCCCAACGAGTGGATATTGTTTATCATTTTTATTCAACTCGAGTTAGTTAATTTTCTAATTTTGAAAAGACACGAGCTTTAGCGAGTGTCTTTTGAAAATTAGAAAATTAACTAACGAGAGTTGGATAAAAATGATAAACAATCGTCACGAGTAGGGGAACTTGTTTATCCCATAACTTCTTAGTAGCAACTAAATTCCGTGAACCAAATCACTACCTGACAAAATATATGTCGTTTTAAACGAAAGCTTATCATCTCATATCCTCTGTACTATATTTGTAAATGATAAAACTTGTTTATCCCATAACTTCTTAGTAGCAACTAAATTCCGTGAACCAAATCACTACCTGACAAAATATATGTCGTTTTAAACGAAAGCTTATCATCTCATATCCTCTGTACTATATTTGTAAATGATATTATTTTACAAAACGAAATATTAGTTTGAAAGTCATTGTGTCGGAGTAATTTATTAATAGGTAACTTGTTTAAATAACTCCGCTCAAAATATTCGAAGACGACACCAGCATCGCGAAGTCGAACGTCACCGCTGTCATTGTCAGATTCAATTATCGGTCCTTTCCTGGATTTCGTAGGTACGCTATTATTGGTTATTATGATGTAAAATGTTCATTCTGATATTTATTCATTCAAGACATCGTGCATTTCAACAAGGGATTTCCATTTCGGATGGAAATCCCTATTGTTATTGTTATGTTTTTTCTTATTAGGGATTTCCATTTCGGATTGTTACACAACACCCACGACAATCAACACATTAATATATGTTTTTCCACAGTCGTCTTTACTAGCGTTTAGTACAAGGTGTGTAACCGAGCCAACCCTCGTCTATGACTGCCCAAACTTAGCTCTACCGTTTGTTTTTACTGTTCCTATCAGATTAATTACTTATAAAAATTTGGTGTCCTGGGAAGGTCAACTCTGAGGTACACTGGTCCGTAGCACATGCCACATCAATTTGATAAGGCCCCTTACTTCTCCAGCATACACTAATTAGATGTCAACAGACCCCACCGGTTATCTATTGATATGTAACGGTTGCGTGCCTACAGTCCGTTACCAAGTTCAATCTTGGACCCAATATATATCTAACTGTTGTAAGAAAACATAAACATTGCCGACAATATATACAAAACAATGGCTAGTCTACCTGACTTCAATATATATGTAACAAGTACCTAATTTACGCCGCGACACACGTACACCGTGACTGCGTACACCCTATACCGCAACACTATGTGATCACGACAACTTGACCGCGACACACGTACACCGTGACTGCGTACCTTTACCGAGACACCCTTTGACCAAGTCACCCTTTACCAAAACACGGCAAACACTTGTCTCGGTACCTGTCACAGTCACCGTAACACAGTACGTCGCCCTGTACTATGATACCCTGTAACGATACGTGATACTGGTACAACAGTGCAACTCTAACTTATGCAGCTAGGCCCAAACTTATTCAGCTCGGTCACTGTTTACCTTTATTTACCTTTTTGTAACGCTGAGTGTTCCTTCATCCGAGCAAGCTGGAGAACAACCGAACAACTGCCTTGCCCGTCTGATGGAGCCTCTATTTATACCCTCGGCCAGGATGGAATCAACCAATCAGAATCGCTCTTACAAACACATATATATTCAAGGACTTGAGCAAGACTATACAGCTACAGATCGTTTATTAATCACAATATTTACATTCATTCGTTTCATTACCCACGCCTCTGATTCAATGCGTCCCGCATTGCACATTAATCAAAACATCAATTTTTTTTTTTTTTTTTTTCCATATACTTCAAATGTGAACATCAGACACAAAAATAGTTTATGTACTGTCTTAATCGAACCATTCCTCTTCTTCAACTCTCACCACCGACTTCCCATTCTCCATATACGTGGATGTTGTCTTTACGGTTCGTCTGTGACTGAAAAGGTTCGTTTGTACGGCCGCGTCCACAAAAGTTTTAATGTTACCCAACTGGGTCCCGAACTCCCTGGTCTGCACCTCCTGCTCCCGTGCACTACCTGTGACGGATGTAGCAGCACTATCTGAGACACGTTCAGAGTTCTTATGAATGCTTGGCTGTCTTGGTGTATATACCGGCTGTGGGCGGCACGGCTTTCTGATAGTGACCATCTCACCTTGCTTGGATATCTTGGATGGAGGTTCAGGTTCATCTTCAGACACATACCCCAGTATGTCTAGCACACTCCCTGGATCCTGTTCATCCAGTTCATTGCATATTGGATGTTTCCTTTCCACATGTCTTTTCAGACATACATTCTTCTCTGTGACAAAGTTGCATTGGTCGCATTCAAACTTTTTCTTATCTCTTGCATTTGTACCGCACTTCACTAAATGAGCTGTCCATTCCTCATTAGAAGGGAGTCTCTCCGAGCACAGTGGACACACTAAACCTGGCTTCCTAGGAGTTGTCTTAACTTGAGGCATCTTCCTGCAACACATAAATGAACATAATCATTTTCTTTATGTTAAAGCACATAGTCAGTCATCGAGACTGGTCTTCTCCTGACACGACCTTTCGTGCTTTCTGGAAGATCTGGAATATAATCAACATCCAACTATACTGTGGTACCGTCAGCTTCGATAACATCTGGCCCTGCTGGAGTCTCACTTTCACCCTTCAGAATCTGTGCTTGACATCTGCGCATTCTATCAACGTGTATGACATGTTCCTTCTCAGTTTCATCACTGATAACTTTGTAGATAACATCAGACACCTTATCAATTATCCTGAATGGACCCTGCCAAAAACTCATCAACTTTGGCGTCCTACCAACTTTCCTTTGAGGGAAAAACACATAAACCAACTCTCCTTTCTCATAATGATCCCATTTCAGTTTCAGGTCATGATAGTGTTTTTGCCTTAACATTGCCCCTTCTAGGTTTTCTCTAGCCACCCTATGAGCGGTTACTAGTCTATCTCTAAGTTCCCAAGCCCATTGACTATGGAAGACTGGTTTGGATTCACTAGGGACATCATAAAACAAATCTACCGGAGTTGAAACCTCTCTGCCTAACATAAGCATATTTGGCGTAAACCCTGTGCTTTCCTGCTCAGTAGACCGGTATGCCATCATTACGTATGGCAAATGCTCATCCCAGTCATCCTGGCAATCATGGACATACTCGCTAAGCATGCTTGCAAGAGTACGGTTGAATCTCTCGACCATACCATCCGATTTCGGGTGATATGGAGTAGTTCTTGTTTTCTTGATGCCAAGTAGCAGACACATTTCATGGAAGAGTCTGCTTTCATATTGTCGGCCCTGGTCAGAGTGAATAGTGTTTGGTACACCAAAACGGACAATAACCTCCTCCACGATCAGCTAAGCAACTGTAGAAGCTTCCATATTTGGCATGGCAAATGCTTCGGTCCACTTAGAGAAGTAGTTACTGACCACTAAAATGTATCTGTTACCGTTTCTTGATTCCGGTAAGGGTCCGAGTATGTCGGTAGCTAGTCTCTCCATAGGATATGCGGTAGGCTCTATTTGCATAGGTGCTCGCCGTTTCGCACATTCCGTCCTGCATGTACAATGTTTGCATCCTGCAATGTATTGACGTACGTCTCTTTGTAAGCCAGGCCAATAGAACCTCTGTCTCACACGGCTTAGAGTTTTGTGTACTCCCAAATGTCCACTAGTCCTCGAATCGTGACACATCTCCAGGATGTTTCGTCTCTCTCCGTATGGTATGACTACTTGACACTTTTTCTGCTTGGACTGGTTTACCCAACGCCTGCATAACAATCCATTCTCAATAGTTAATTGATCCCATTGGGCGACAAGTGACCTCACCACGGTGCTTCGACGCCTCACGGAATCCGAATTGGGCTTGATCCCATTTTTCACCCAATCGGCAACGAGTTTCACGTCACTATCAGCCAATTGCTGTTTCTGCAGTGCGTTTGTTTCATCCTCTTGTTTGTCAACCGCAATATTTGGTTTGTCATCTTTCTGGGCTGTTCGCACGAGAACTTGTTTTCCCTCCTGGTCGCGTTCCCAATCTTCATAGAATCCGCATTGGTGACACGGAATTCGGCTCATAGCGTCAGCGTTTTGATGTAGCTTTCCAGCTCTGTGCTGAATATCTAAGTCATATGTTGAAATGACCTCGAGCCAACGTGCTAATTGTCCTTCTGGCTCTTTAAATCTCATCAGCCACTTCAGCGCACTATGATCCGTTCGTACTAGGCACTTGTGTTTGTACAGGTATGGACGGTACTGATTAATACAGTATACCATTGCTAATAACTCCTTCCGTGTCACGCAGTATTTCCTCTCACTCTTGCTAAGTGCCCTACTACTGTAAGCTATAACATGTTCTTTACCATCAATGCACTGTGACAACACTCCACCAACAGCAAACTGACTTGCGTCTGTGTCCAAGATGAATGGTTTTGTGAAATCTGGATACGCTAGGATTGGTGCTGTGGTCAAGCATTTGTTAAGTCTGTCGAATGCATCTTGACACCCTTCTGTCCATGTGAAAGCTGTCCCTTTTTCCGTCAGCTGGTGTAAGGGTTTGGCTATCTCAGCAAACTTGTGAATGAAACGCCTATAATAACTACAGAGTCCTAGAAATGATCTGACATCCGTTTGTGTCACAGGAAGTGGCCATTCCCTTACTGCTTTTACCTTCTCTGGGTCTGTTGATATACCATCTGCTGAAACAATGTAACCGAGAAATAACACTTGTTTACGAAATAAATGGCATTTCTTCGCCTTGGGTTTCAATCCTGCCTTGGTCAATCTGTTGAAAACCTTTTCTAAATTAGCGATTGCTTCACCAAACGTTTTCCCTAGGACAATGACGTCATCAATGTACACCAAGCATATCTCCCAATTCAGCTGGGCCAGCACTGTCTCCATCAGCCGTTCAAATGTTGCCGGACTATTACAAAGCCCGAAAGGCATAACATTGAAATGGTAAAATCCGCTTCTGGTGACAAATGCCGTCTTTTGCTTATCAGTCTCGTCCATCTCCACTTGCCAGTATCCCGAAAACAAATCCAATGTCGAGAACCACTTTGCTCCCGACAGTCTGTCCAATGATTCACCAATTCGGGGCAAAGGGTACGCATCCTTGACTGTCACTTTATTTAAGGCACGGTAGTCCACACAGAACCTAAGACTTCCGTCCTTTTTCTGCACCAACACAACACCCGATGCCCATGGACTAGACGATGGCTCTATTATTCCTCTGTCGAGCATACTTTGCACTTGTTGATCCACTTCCTCTGCTGCGTGGTGGGGAAACCGTCGTGGAGGTTGTTTAATAGGCTTCGCATTCTGAGTATCTATTTTATGCTTGACCATGTCCGTTCGTCCCAAATCATCATCAGATTTAGCAAATAGATCCTGTGTCCTCAACAAAAGCTGTCTGACCTGTTTTGCCTGTTCCGGTGTAAGCTCCTCTTTAGCTTCTTCATAAAGCTGTACGAGATGGTCCGGTAACTCTTGATACTTTTGTCCAATTTCAGACTCATCATTGTCCAGTACCTTATCAACTGGGCTAATTCGTCCGACATGTGTATGACGGTACACTTTCACCGTTTGATCCGATGGGTTGAGTAGCCGTAAAGGAACCGTTTCACCTGCATTGACAATGGTCCTTGCAACCAGAGCCTGTCCTTTCTTCATGAACCTCTCACTTGACTCCATGATAAATGTGTCGTCTGGGAGTTGTTCGCTGTCTGGAACTTGTACAATTCCCTCACAAATTACCTCTGATCTCGGAGCTATACTTAGTGTTTCTTTCATGCTAACCCGGTAACATCCCAGTGTTCCCTGCCAAGTCAATGTGCTGTCCTTCTGACCAATCCTCATTTTTCCTTGAGCACAGTCGATAACACTTCTGCTTTCCTTCAGGAAGTCTAAGCCTATAATTCCATCTAGCTTCATATCAACTACTACTGCCATACACTCACAGCTGTAAGAGTCTATAGTTATCTGGAAACGTCCTTTACCCACTGTAGCCATGGGCAAGTCATTGGCTCCAAGTATATCTCGTGTCATGGGCTGAAGCTTTACTTTCTGTTTACTATCAATGTCCCGGAATATCTGTTTTGACACCAATGACACAGTAGCGCCTGTATCTATCAGAAACTTCGCCTGGACTCCATTGATATCCAAGTGTACAAAAAGCCCCGACTCAGCACCACTGTATTCCTGTACACATTTTAAGTGTCTGGCGTTTGAGGTGTCATCGTTCGTATTCTTAGCCAAAGTTGCTAGATATTTGCGACATTTCCTCTTCATATGACCAAATTCCTTACAAAAGTAACACTGTACATTGTACCTTCCCTTTTGTGAGTCATCGGGAGTGCCGTCCGATTCCTTTGTTTGCTTCCTCGTTGTGTCTGTTTTACTACATGCTTTTAAGTCATGCATATCTTTCTCTAGTTTCTTGATCGATTTCTGTAACGACCCAAGCATACTAGTAAGGTTCTCTATAGCCTCATCTCCGTGATTGGGATTATGATCAGGGTCTACACCCGAGGCAGATCTAACATATTTCATTTCATCCCGTCTATCCCTTTCCACCTTACAGAACGACTCTATCTCGACAGCTAAACCAACAGCCTCATTCAGTGACTTTGGTCTGGACTGTTTTATTCTCAGTCGCATATCGCCATCGGGTAGGGCATCAATGAAATTATCCTTAGCCATCATCTCTACTACATCTCGAGAAACCGTAGGGTAAGCCAGATATGTCAGTCTTTTAATTCCTTCACCTAGCTCAGGAATTGTCTCTGATGGTCCCAATCTCTTCTGTTTCAACATCGAACGATATAGCTCTGTTTGGTTTTTCGGAGCAAATAGCGCCTCCAGTGCTGATGTTAACGAGGTATATTGACACGGTTTGTCTTTTGACATGTTACCTAATACAGTCTGTGCGTGACCCCTTAATGACGCTGCGAGATATAACCCTTTTTGTGACTCCGTCCAGTGGTTGATACTGCTACAAGCTTCAAAATGTGCCTGATAATCCAACCAAGAACCCGTTCCATCGTATGTCGCTGGCTTCATGTAATTAGTCATGGGTTTCGGTCTAATCTCAGCTTCGTCACGTATTTCCTTTTCATGGTCAATTGTTTTCCGTCTCCGTATGGTAACACCGTCGTCGATATTATTTCTGTCCGTGCGAGGGTTATCATGTGTGGACCCCTGCTGACTGGAGTACGAATCCCCGTAGTCCTCGTATTTTGTACTCCGTGACCCCAGTCCAACGTCATCATGGGCGCGTGTGTTACTGGTATCATCATCAAACCTAACCGAAGGCCGCGGGCCCATACACATAGTATCCCTAGTGTTTTTTGTAACCAACACTTTTACCAGACGGCCACGTAGAATCCAAACAAGAATCCCTAGGTCCACTACCTTTCACCTGCTTATGTTTACTAGACAGAGGAGTTGACTGTGACTTTAACCTAATGCTAGTGTCCTTTAATGCAGCTATCCTCGCATCTAAATCGGCGATCTCTCCGGTCAAATCAATGTTATCCATTTTGAGATATATAAATGAAATATCGCTACCACAATAAACAGATTATACCTACGTACTTGTACTGAATAACGTAACTAACTTACTACGAAAACTATACCAAACATGTAGAAATTAAAATAACACAAAACAATATTCTGACAACAGTGACTGGATCCCACTACGCTGCCACCAATTTATGTAACGGTTGCGTGCCTACAGTCCGTTACCAAGTTCAATCTTGGACCCAATATATATCTAACTGTTGTAAGAAAACATAAACATTGCCGACAATATATACAAAACAATGGCTAGTCTACCTGACTTCAATATATATGTAACAAGTACCTAATTTACGCCTGGTAAATATCTAACACTATGATAGCCTGAATACAACCTATTACCTAAATAAACCAACTGTATCACAATGTACCTACACCTGTACACCCTGTACCGCAACACTAGGTGATCACGACAACTTGACCGCGACACACGTACACCGTGACTGCGTACACCCTATACCGCAACACTATGTGATCACGACAACTTGACCGCGACACACGTACACCGTGACTGCGTACCTTTACCGAGACACCCTTTGACCAAGTCACCCGTTTACCAAAACACGGCAAACACTTGTCTCGGTACCTGTCACAGTCACCGTAACACAGTACGTCGCCCTGTACTATGATACCCTGTAACGATACGTGATACTGGTACAACAGTGCAACTCTAACTTATGCAGCTAGGCCCAAACTTATTCAGCTCGGTCACTGTTTACCTTTATTTACCTTTTTGTAACGCTGAGTGTTCCTTCATCCGAGCAAGCTGGAGAACAACCGAACAACTGCCTTGCCCGATTGATTGATTGATTGATTGATGGGGCTTAACGTCCTTGTTCCGGTTATAACCGAGCCTAGGACACACTGCCTTGCCCGTCTGATGGAGCCTCTATTTATACCCTCGGCCAGGATGGAATCAACCAATCAGAATCGCTCTTACAAACACATACATATTCAAGGACTTGAGCAAGACTATACAGCTACAGATCGTTTATTAATCACAATATTTACATTCATTCGTTTCAGATATATGGAGACTGTCTCCGCATCACTTCTACACACAGAGTTCATCTGCTGGTTTTACCGTTACATTAAGATTAAATTCCTGTATTTAATCTAACACGGAAATTTTTCTAATTTCTAACCTTTAACACGGATGGAAATCCCTACTGTTATTGTTATGTTTTTTCTTCTTATTATTATTATTACAAGCTAACCGGTAATAAGTATTTATATATTAAAGTATTTAAAGGGTAAAAATTGTAGTAATCAAGACGATTCTGCCGTTGATACATTTATTATGAGGTGTTTACAAAAGGATATGATAGTAATTTAACGTGGCTCTATGGTCAGGGTCAGCTGAAGGAGTCAGGTCATACCTGCAGACCAGTCAATTTAAAAAAAAAAGATGCACTGTACATGAGAAGTACAAATATTCTTAATAGAAAAAATATCGCGGATAAGTAATTAGATCGACTATGGTTGAGAAGATGAATTATTTAATATGACCTTAACTGTAAACTGGAAAACGAAAGTAGGTATAACCCACTAGGTGAAGCAAATACTAGCTGCTGTTTTCGCAATAACTGTTCGTTTTACTTGATATGATAGCAATGAACAATATCCATGTTACTTTCCGTTGTATTTAAGCACATTGGTGTCTCAAAAAATGAGACAATAATCCGGTAATGTTCAAGATCTTCAGTTTTTATTATCGTCACGTTTTCCGGGTCACGTTCTAATAACATGTGAGCTTCCGGTTACATCATCAAATTCATTTCCCGCGAATTTATTGGGAAATCTAAATCATAACTTAAAACGAAATGAAGTGAATGAAATAAAAATATCTGAATGAAAATATTGTGATCAGTATTGAGTGCAACATTAAAGTTCCATCGTAAATAATTGCTACGATTCGCTAACCTAAAGCATAAGTAAATGAAATTAAATTATTTTAAAATTCATATTTCGTTTCTATTATAATCTTAAAATTGGTATCACAAGATCATTTAGAAGCTTTGCAGTACAGACTCTTTCAAACGCACTGATGCTTTGATTTGAGTAAAGATGGCGACCAGAAGCTGTGAGGCGGTTTGGATTGGAATTAAATTGCGTATATTTCGGCAAGTGAACATCGTACAATGTTCCCGTGTGGTCAGATCGTCTAATTTTGTGCTTATGTATTCAGAACAGTTATTGTTTAGTCGCTACGGTCATTAACATAAAAATTCGGATTATTATATAAATACTTATTTAATTATTATTCTTAACACTTCTTGATAACACTTTCGTTCGAAAACGGAAACGGACAAAAGGTTCATATTCAAGTACATGATAGAGAACTCTAAGCCGATCATTACACTAACATTTTGGTAAACATACGTTCAAAGGTCAAGGTCAGAGATCTAAAAACAGATTTTTTAAAAACGATTTTTGAACGACCATAACTTCATGAAAGTTTGTTCGATTCCATAGGCACCTAGTGCGTTTTGTAGATAATGGTCGGGGCTAACTTTTATCCATGCCATGTTATCAGAGAATATGTCAAGGTCACGTCCATGATCAGGGCTAGCTTTTCTCTGTAACATGTTATCAGAAAATATGTCAAGGTCAAGGTTTAAGCATGAGGTCAAATCAAGGTCAAAAATTCAAAAACAAAATTGAGTTAATTTTTTAAGTTCATTTTAAAGTGCATGTTTAATGAAGACGAACGGTTCAAGTTTTATGGTCCTGCGATAAAAAATGACGTAGAAATAGCACTTTGAAAAATGTTCGTTTTCCCGCCAAAATTCAAATTTGTCCCAAAAATGCACTTAATTACCCTCTGCTCAAATATCTTTACATACACAGATATGATATTTGGCACAATGATAGCATGTACGAATGCCTACAAATTCTTTAACTTTTCATTGACCTTGACCTTCGTTCAAGGTCACTGAGGTCAAATGACCAAAAAATCAAAAATTTCAAATTCTTCTAAAATCTGTTTATTTTGATCATCTATAGAAGAAAATGCTCCTATGAAGATATTTGCAACGTTTCAAGGTCAAATCATCGAAAGAAAAACAACAAACAAACAAAAAAACAAACAAAAAACCCCGAAGATAACGGTATGGTTTACACGATACACGGTACAGGATTCACGATATTTTTACGGGATACACGACATACGATACAGTAAATACTATACATGGTGTGGGCTACACTATATACGGTACAGTAAACATGAAACACGGAACGATATACACAATACTTGGTACGAGATACAAGGTACTTGGTACGAGATACACGGTACGGTATGCATGATACATGGTACTAGATACATGATACACTGTACGTTATAAACGATACTTGATACGAGATGCATGGTACAGTATATATGGCAAGCCGTTTTAACATTTAACCCCATTTCCTCTTAAGGGGATATTTTCACTTAAGTGAAAAAAACATAATGCAAATAATTTATTCACCTTAAGGTGAAAAGAATTTTATGGCAAGCCAAAGTGGAAAAAGTCACTATTTATGGATATCCATAAATACTTATTTATGGATATCCATATGTGAACTACATGTTGTAGCCACTTGTCGAGTTGTTGTTTGCGTGTAGATGATGGGATGTATTGATGAATGATGATCGACGCCGTGGACTCTTCTTCATATTTATTCTGTACAAGTTCTAAACATATATGGTATTTACAAAGTATATGTTCAGTGAGAGCGAGAGTGTCCCCGCCCGGCCTGCTGGCCGGACTGTCCCGAGGACCAGTCACCTATCTCTCTCCGGTCCTGACCAACTTTTCTTGTCTCACTGCTTACTTTTATATGCTAGGGACGATGTGAATTACATAATCCAAATCACTAAATACTAGGTAAATATATAACTCGTGTCCAAATAGACAGAGTTCTGATGTAAATGGCATTGTATACCCAGGGGCAGTGTCCGTGTCAACAGGTAGTGGCCACGTTTACAAATATACTGCCCTTAGGACATACCGTGCCATCTGAATATCAATTTCCGCACTTTTAATAATTTTGATAAATTTCAAAATGAATCATTACACTTCATTCGTCCCATTGTCAAAAATGATTTCAAATTAGATATAATTTGACATCATAATACTAAATTTCAAAATAAATTCAAATTAGATATAATTTGACATCATAATACTGAATTTCGAAATAAATCATTATTGGTTCACATCGTCCCTTTGTCACAAATTATTTAGAATTTTAAAGAACATACATCATGATATAAAACAGAATTGGTATAATAACGTAAGATTGACATAGTACAGATGTATATGTTGTTCAATTTATCCACAAATTACACTATCACATTGACCATACGGTACTCTCTTTGTATTAGTTATCAAAGTATATATATGTGTGAGAGATAGTCTATGGTTAAAAAGGTATATCATTAAAAAATTGTCTAACTTGTTTGCAAACAATACTGTATATCAACTTTGTCTATTCAAGAAATTGTTGTATGATATGGACATGAAACAAACAATTATATGTATGTATGTGTAAAAACAATCGTCTTACCGAGTAAAATAACCTTAGTTCTCAGAAAATATGTTGAAGATTCACGAAAGTTAGTGAAATAGAAAATCAATCAGTAAATGGAAAACTCGGTAAATTTCGGTATTTTCGAAATGTTCATGATTGTGCTTTAGTTGCTTTTAAATGAAAAGTGATGAATAATTGCTAGGTTGAGGTAATACCCTCTTAACTCAAGCGGTGATGTCTCGCACACTATAAGGCTAAGACTAAATAACATAATGAAAAATGAATGATCTCAGAAAAGTTCCTTGTGATGTGTAGTGTTGTAGTGGTGCTACGGATGAGGAAATATGAATACAATATTCATCAATTTTAATCCCGGCATTATACTGCTTCGGGTATTTCCTAACCGATTTATGAAGTGTGCAATATGTCGTATGAGTAGCGGAGAATATATTAACAGTGTGTGTAATATACCACATCACTTACTCCGACTCTGACATATAATGGTAGAGTTTTAATATACATGTTTATCCCCGTGTTAATACCACGTGGGCAAAACTCTCCATCAAATGTATTAAAATAATATATAGATGTGAAAACAAAAAACTAAAATATGTAAGGAACATTTCTGAAGATGAAATAGTCAAAGCACAATTCATGAACAATTCACAATCTAAAAACAAAATCAAAGTAAAATTGACCGAATAATTTGATAATTATATTTTGCAGATCTCTCTCATTTTCCACCGTGAACATTTGTAAAAAGAAAAGAAAAGGTATACGAAAAGCTATCAGTGATATAAATGAAATGGAATTGAAGCGAAAATCAAAATGATTTAACCAAGTGAGAGTTTAAAACTATTCAAAACAATACTTAGTAGATTTATATATAAGAATCATAATATATTGCAATGCAAATATCTTGACATCACATTTGTGTTAGTTAAGTACTTATATTATATATAACGCCTGACAGGTGACAAGGAACAACCATATGTATAGATACCTGTAAGTCATTAGTTACATAAGACCACAGGCGTAATATAGAACCTTGAGGCAACAACCTGGATCAGTGATATTTTATGTGTAATTATGAGTGTATGTTATGTTGACAAAAATGATCTACTAAAAAAAAGTGCATGGGCAAACTTGATAATATTGATAGAAAATAACATGTAATGCTAAAAGAAATTGTATGCTAGATAATATATAGCAGTATTAATAAAAATATGTTCGAAAAAAAAATCTATGAAATGTGTTATAAATATCATGGTTTCAAAAAAAGTACTTACAGTAGATACATATGTATTACATATAATATTTTAAGATGCATACAATTAATTGAATGGAAATGATAATGAAAAAAAATACCAAAGTTCACACAAGAAAACAAGATAACA
>NW_022979551.1:0-63246 GCF_902652985.1 Pecten maximus
ATAGGAGTATGTTTGGTTTGTATGTATTTATCCTTGTAGTTAAATTGATGTTGATGATGAGTATAATGATGATGATTATGGTTATATGATGATTAGTATGATGATGAGTAAAATGATGATGATGATGATTTTGATGATGACTATATATACATGATATCATGATGAGATTATGATGATGATGCTGATGATTTAAGGTTTATTATTATCATTATGATGATGAAGAAGATCAGATTATGATGATGATGATGATGACTATGATGATGATGATATCATGATGAGATTGTGATGATGACTAATGATGATGATGCTGATGATGATGTTATGATGGTAATGATTCGTAGGATGATATGATTGTGAAGATGAGAATATGATATAATGATGATGATATGATGAGGATGATGATGATGATGATGATTTTAGGATGGTTATGAGTATGATGATTATGATGATAATGATTCGTAGGATGATTAGTATGATTATGATGATGATGATGAGATTATGATGAAGATGACTTTGAGGATGATTATGATGATGATGATGGGGATGAGTATGTTGATGATGACGATTAGTATGATGATGATTAGTATTACGATGATGACTTTAATATTTAAGTAGGATGATGAGACTATGATGATGAAAAACATAAGTAATGATGACATTGAAGATGATATTAAGACTATATGTTGATAACAAACCAGTCATACTGGAATCGATGTGCGTTTGTGTGTGTGTGACTTTTATGTATTTATGTATTGATAATGTCTTAAAAATAAAATAAATATAAAAAAAAGTTTATTTGAATTGGTTAAACAAAAGAAGTTGTAAATGTTAATTGTTTATGGACATACAACAGACGATGCACAACAACAGAAAGCCAATAAGAAAAGGTCACTTGAGACTTCATCTTTAGTGACCTAACTAACAAGTTATATAAGTGTTATAACGAGGAATCTTGACAAGAGTTGTTCTTCTTAATTTCTTTATTCATGTTCTTCTTATACAAGTTCTGACTTCGTCTCCTGATGTTCCGTGCTGATCTCCCTCACTCTTGATTGATTGATTGATGGGGCTTAACGTCCTTGTTCCGGTTATAACCGAGCCTAGGACACTAAGGGGAAAGGGGTGGGTCGGGGCACTAAATAGGGAGCAATTTCGCATTTCGTCATCGCCAAATGATCTAATATGAGAGGGACAGACGATTATCTCTATGTCTAAAAAAAAAAAAATTTTTGACCTGTCACTGAATTGCCTTAATACCCTACGTTATCCTAATCGAGACCTATATGAACCTATACTCTGTGGCGGCTAGCAATTAGCCTACTCTTGTTCGAATACCAGCAGAGGATCTTTAACGTGCACGGCGTGACTCACCGTACACCGGACCCCGGATTAACGTCCCTTCCGAAGGACAAGAAGTGTAGAAGATAGCGTGAGATAGAGTATAGATTGGTTTGAAAAATGTATGGTGTAGTTTGTTAGTGGGATATAGTTTTGTTATTGATAGTAGGAATTCTAGACACCATTTTGTATTGCTAACCATGGTGTTTTCGAATGGGTAAGGGGTAGGGTATAGATCAGACTAGTTTGTTATGTAGAGTGTAGTTATAGGGTGATTATAGAGGGGTAGTGCTGGGTTTGGGTAAGCATAGGAAATTTGGATTATGTGATAATGCGAGTTATTATACAAAGACTGTTTTTCGGGAGACTGTTGATTACTGTGTATAATCATCTACAAGCCTACCCTACTGGAGCAGTGCTATGTACATAAAGCACAGTTTGATAGCGATTAGTAAAAGTAAGAGGAAAAGATAGGGGGGGGGGGAAGGGGGTTTAGAAAGGGGAGTTGCCAGATGGTATTGGCATGGGAGGTCCCCACCTCTATATTCGGGGTTTGTGTTGGTGTATTTAGGTACATGTTTTAGAAGGTAGATACCACGTTCCTCGCCACAGGGGGTCTACAACCCGGACCACTCCGGGGCAGACACACCTGCAGAGTAGGTGGATATCTGATGTCAAATTGTGTTACCTATTTTGTGTATGAATGGTATAGATGTTCATATGTTGCGATGTCTTTTTTGTGTGGTTTGGGGAATATATAATGCTTTTGTACGGATCATTCACTACTAAGTGCACCTGACGAGGTGAGAAGCTGTACAATACACATTATTTCCTATCGTGGTGTATGCGTGTTGTATTTTTGTTTGGTGTGAGTGTTTATAATGCTTTTGTACAGATCATTCACTTAAGTGCACCTGACGAGGTGAGAAGCTGTACAATACACATTATTTCCTATCGTGGTGTATGCGTGTTGTATTTTTGTTTGGTGAGAGTGTTTATAATGCTTTTGTACAGATCATTCACTTAAGTGCACCTGACGAGGTGAGAAGCTGTACAATACACATTATGTCCTATCGTGGTGTATGCGTGTTGTATTTTTGTTTGGTGTGAGTGTTTATAATGCTTTTGTACAGATCATTCACTTAAGTGCACCTGACGAGGTGAGAAGCTGTACAATACACATTATTTCCTATCGTGGTGTATGAGTGTTGTATCTTTGTTTGGTGTGAGTGTTTATAATGCTTTTGTACAGATCATTCACTTAAGTGCACCTGACGAGGTGAGAAGCTGTACAATACACATTATTTCCTATCGTGGTGTATGCGTGTTGTATCTTTGTTTGGTGTGAGTGTTTATAATGCTTTTGTACAGATCATTCACTTAAGTGCACCTGACGAGGTGAGAAGCTGTACAATACACATTATTTCCTATCGTGGTGTATGCGTGTTGTATTTTTGTTTGGTGTAAGTGTATATAATGCTTTTGTACAGATCATTCACTTAAGTGCACCTGACGAGGTGAGAAGCTGTACAATACACATTATTTCCTATCGTGGTGTATGCGGGATATATTTTTGTTTGGTGTGTAAGTAGACATACGTATCCCTACAGTGAATGTGGTGTTGAGTATAAAAAAAAAAAAAAAAAAAAAAATAGATACCACTTTCCTCGTAGCAGGGAGGATAAAACCTAGGACCACCCCGGGGCAGACACAACTGCAGAGTAGGGGGAGATCTATTATCAGGGTTGGTAGTCAAGTGAGGAATATATACATGTGTGGTGTCACATGTTCGTGGGTGTTTGTTGTTTTACCCTTAGAAATATATGTGTTGTGGTATCAACCGTCACATAGCTCGAACAGGGAGGATATATACCTCGGACCACCCCGGGGCGGACACAACTGTTGAGTATTTGACGTCTGACATACGGGGGTTGGGGCACAGAGGAGGAGACTCCAGACCTCCTGGAGTCTCAGTATGTCCCAATTAGTGGAGGGATCAGTAGTAATCCCCCCTGGAACAGTCTCCCTGGGTATCCTCAGGATCCTTATGAAAAAAAGGGTCATTGTGTTGTTGTAAAGAGAGAGAGAGAGAGAGAGAGAGAGAGAGAGAGAAGAGAATCGTGTAACTGAGAAAAAAAATTAAGTTGTGTGTGTAGGGATAACGTACGTTATGTGTGTAAAAAAAAAAAAAATCGATGTAAAGTATCGCTATCCTAGATCTTGTCTAGATAATCAATAGCAGTGAGATAAGCAGTGAGGAGATCGAAAATGTGTCTCATGTGTTGTTTAGGAGGATTTAGTATAGACTTAGTATCAAATTTGATTTTATCTAAATTTTCTATTTCATCTTTAAAGTCTGACCTATGGTTATCATGGGCGCTGCATTCGAATAGGATATGTTCTATTGTTTCTGGTTCGCCACAGTTTATACAATAGGGACTGACTTCTTTCTTAATTCTATTGATGTTATGACCAAGCTTGGTGTATCCTAATCTAAGTCTAGTTATTACAGTATCCTCTGTTTTATTATAACTATATAACTGAGTTTTGATTTTGACATTATCCTCGATGTTTCTGAGCCAGTTATTAGTTAATTTCGACCAACTATCCTGCCATATCGATTGGGTTTTATTATTGATTATACTAATGACCTCTGTGACACTCAAGTCTATGTTTAGATGGATGACATTTGACCCTAGGGCTTCTTTAGCTAACTGATCTGCTACCTCATTACCTGGTATATCTACGTGCGATGGGATCCATTCAAATTGAAGATCTATACCTAGTTGATCAATCTCTGATATCATGTATTGGATTGCATTAAGTAGTTTAGGCCTACTGCTGTTACCAGTTATTAGAGATTGTAAGGAGCTAAGGGAATCCGAAAGAATTACTACTTTATCAAATTTAGTGTGATTTTTCTTTACACCTATCAAAGCAATTTGAATGGCCATAAGCTCTGCTGTATAAACCGATGCTCTATCGCTTAACCGTAATGACTTTTTAACTTTATAGGTGTTGTTATATATTCCTAAACCTACACGGTTACTGTCTGGATTTTTTGAGCCGTCAGTATAGAATTTAGTAAAGTTATTGTATTTTCGATCTATCAGTTCTAATGCTAGGTTTTTAGCGCCTATCGGGTCGTTTTGTTTATCTATCATCTTTAGGAGGTCTAGCGATACATTAGGGTCTGTTTTTAACCACGGGACTTGGAAATCTTGTTTGCGGGATATTTTAACGCTGTCTAAACCATACTTTTGTTTTAGTCTAATTATTTCTGATGGATATGGAGCCCTGGTGTTATTGACGGGATGTTCACTATCTTTTATTTCTTTATTTAGGAGAAATTTATCACCATGACTTTGTGTCCTAGCCCAGTATCTTAATGTAAGATTTTCACGCCTGAGAGTTAAGGGGGGTTCACCTGCCTCTGCTAATAAACTGTTGGTATTGGTGTTTTTGATTGCCCTTAGCGCTACTCTTAAGGCTGAATGTTGAATTACATCTAGATGTTTTAGTACTGTGTCGCTAGCTGTATTATATACCTGGCACCCATAATCTAGCCTAGATCTAACTAACGCTTTATATAGCATTAATTGTGTAGTTTTATTGGCGCCAAATTTACATCCTGAAATATATCTCATAGTGTTTATTGCCTTTTGGCATGTCTCCTTAACATATTTAATATGTTTACTCCAAGTTAGTTTATGATCTATTATCATGCCTAAATACCTAACTTGTTTCTCAAATTTTAGTTTAGTTTGTCCTAGGTATAGTTCAGGAAGTTTCTTACTTTTAGAGAAATACATTGCTATTGTTTTCTGTTTAGATGGTTTAAACCCCCACTTATTAGCCCACTCATTAATTGCTGTCAACGTTGTCTGGATATGTTTGGTTAAATATCTAATGTTTTTACCTGTACTCCAAATACATCCGTCATCTGCAAATTGTGCTAACTTGGTTTTATTGTGGAGCGTTTGTGACAGAGTATTAATGTATATATTAAAAAGAATAGGGGATATTACGCTACCCTGTGCTACACCGTTTTCTAGTTCATATTGATCTGATAACGTGTCATGAATTCTAACCTGGATCTTACGGTTTTTCAGGAAACTGCTTACGAATTTAAATATGTTACCAGTTATACCATGATTTTTAAGTGATACTAAAAGACCATCATGCCAAATAAGATCATATGCTTTTTCTAGATCTAAAAAGACAGCTAGTGTACTCACTCAGACTTTCCTGTCACTCTTATCTAAACCACTTGTACTTCCTCGAAGACACCCTTCCAAATCTTACTCTCAGAAAGCTTTCATCCTTTTCATGTTAAACTCACACGGGACTCATTCCTATCTTACTAATGAACTATAATGTCACACATATCCTTACACACATCATAATAACCAACTTTCTGTACTCTATTACCTTAAACTTCTAAAATAATAATAACCTTTACAATATTAAAGTTAGCAAACTTTAAGTATCAAAAACATGTCATATATATGTTATAAAAGCCACTTAAATGATTGCTATTCATTTATCTTCTATCATATTTTAAATCTAATTGTATCATATAAACTACACTAAAATATCCTAACTAAGGATACATCATACATCATTCTAAACTTACTATAACTAATTTAATGAAGCATTTAATATTGTATAAAAACACATCTGTTCTCTGTCTGGTCACTTTCCCTCTCGCAGACACTGACCTCACACTGACCACTACACATCTCCTTATCTCTGACCTCGCATGCATCACTTGCTCTCTACATCACTTGCTCTCTATCCCTACCCTATTGGCTAACTAATTAATGAAATGTTCAAATACTCTACTATATAAGTCTCTATGAAACAAAATGTGCGAGGCAATCATATAGTATCGTACTTTCCAATTCAACATTGGTCCTTAACATGTGTGTTTAAATTTCATTTTTCTGAAATATACATACAAGTCTGTAATGAATCTTTACTCTTTGTGATCGTATATTAGATACAGATGTATTCTGATTATCTTGATGATGTTAAAGAAGATGGCAACCAGAATAATACAGATGTTTTACTGTTGATATTCAGGCAAATGATTTCATGGTAATGACATTTTAGAAATCAACTTAAGATGAACCCGAAAATTTATAATTAAAATTTGTTATTACCATATCCACAGCGTTGCAGTCGGTTGATTTCCCCAGCTGACGGTAGGAAGTCATCGTTTGCCTTGCTTAGGAGGAAAACAAGAAACTTCCATTCTTGAGGCTTTCTTCCCCTTCTCTCTGAAATTGAAAGGAAATCCATATTGTCAACAAACAATAAATCCTTTAAAATAAATGTATTTTAAAAAACAATTATAAGTCAAACAATTTTTTTTTATCAAAATCAGGGTTCAAATACATCAGACTAAAGTATTACTTAAATTTAAAAAAATATATTGAACATAATTAAAGGTTGATAGTAATAATCAATTATAACTAGTAAAGATTAATATTGTTGACCATATCATTATTTCCATTATGTTTGATTTCCCTATGTGAAAAAGATTTTTATTTCGATTATGTTTGATTTCCCTTAAGTGAAAAAGATTTTTATTTCCATTATGAGTTTTTTCACTTAAGCGAAAAAGATTTTTATTTCCATTATGTTTGATTTCACTTAAGTGAAAAAGAATTTTATTTCCATTATGAGTTTTTCCACTTAAGTGAAAAAGATTTTTATTTCCATTATGAGTTTTTTCACTTAAGTGAAAAAGATTTTTATTTCCATTATGTTTTGTTTCACTTAAGTGAAAAAGATTTTTATTTAGTTTATGTTTTAATTTCCCTTATGTTCTATTTTCATTATGTTTTATTTCCCTTATGCCTTCAGGTAAGATGATTTTTATTTCCATAATGTCTCATTTCCCTCAAAGGATTTTTTTTTTCATTACCACAAATGTGTTATTTAATGTGTGTAAGCTTTTTATTTTGATTATCATGCCCTTATGTACGTTCTTTAATTGTCCCTTTTTAGTGTGTTTTCTTGGGTGACATGCCCTATTTTTTCAGTGAGTATACACCTGAGAACTCTGCCCTTTTCAATTCCGCATAGCTGAGGTCTTTTTTTATTTCAATACAATGTTTATTTACAATACATGTAATAAGAAGTGTACTGAAAAAACATTGTTAACAAATCACCACCTTATTGACAATGTTTTTGCTCTATTGCTAATTAAGAAGTTACTATATTGCAAGCATCTGACTAAGTTCATATAGTGTAAATGTTGAACAAGGTAGATTAAGAAAATTACAAAAAGTTTATCGATTGGGCACTAAATATAATAATAATGGCACTGAAGTGACCAAAACAAAAAGTTATGAGATCAGACATTATGATGAGATAATTATAAATATAGTTCTTACCTGCAAATTACCGGGTGATATTTTATCAACTTACAAAATATTTGAGATCACTAGTGACTGTGCTATTGGATAGCTTAAAATTGGTGTCTCATGGTTATGCTATTAATCCTGTGATGTTTGATGCATAAACATAACTGGGAAAACATTGTTCCAAATGTGACTGTTTTCATATATATGATATACATCCAAATGTATATATATTTCACTTTTTACAGCTAGAATATACCAAAATGTCTTATAGTCACTAATAATTTGCAAATAACAAACTAAATTGACAAGTCAATAATTGTAACTGATTTTTAACCCTTGAGGATGAACATCAGTGATTAAATTTAGTTCTGCTATTTTTATTTAATATCTTACACATTTATAGAGATATTGAGGATTCAATTTGTTTGCACTTTCACTTGTGTAAACTTCAATGTGCCAACATGACAAAAATTAAGAAATACATTAATGATTATATATTCACAAAAGTTTTTGTTTCAATGCCTCACAGAGGTTTGCAATATTAATTCAATAACTTTTAGGAAATCCAATCCCTATTCATTCTTTGCATAAATTCTATGTGATATGCTACTTTAGATCAAACGTGTAAGTATAAGTCGCATTTTCATAACTTGTAGACATCTATGTGCACACATAAAACCTCAAAAGCGTATCTCTTTTGCTCATTAGTAACTCTATGTGATGATTTGATTCCCTTATGACAGACATTAAATTATCTTGCTAATCAAATTGATAAAAAGATAACTTACCACCATCTCTTCGATATCTTCTTCTAAAAATCCTTCTTGTATTTTCTACAATTTCATTGGCTCGAGGCATCGCCCTTTCCACAGCCTCAATAGTATTCTGCACAACGGCAGCAGCGTCCATTTTGGGTTAAACTCAACCCAAGTCATAACGTTAGTTTTTATGGTTGCCGCCATATTGTTTGTAGTAGTAACAACAACGCATTGCCTAGATAAGTAGGTTACTGATTGGTCAGATAGTAAACGCTCAATGATTGGTCAATCGTTGGACTAGTCCAATTCCATCCTCAAATATGGGTGTACAGATAACTACCTCAATTTATTTTGCATTATGTTATTTTCACTTAAGGGAAAAAGATTTTCCCTTAAGTGAAAACGATTTTCCCTTAGGATGAATAAAATTTATTTCACTTAAGTGAAATTCTTTTTCACTTAAGTGAAATAAAACATAATGTAAAAAAAGGTCTTTTAACCTTAAGGTAAAAAGTATTTCACTTAAGTGAAATAAATTTGAAGCATATTTTACCTTAAGAGGAAATGGGATTAAATGTTAAAACGGCTTGCCATAAGTATACACAATACACGTTACGGGATTCACGATACCACCCCTGTGAAATGATTATGAATAATTCATGAACATTCATGAATAGTTCATGAATTATTCATGAACAAAATTCATGAATATTCTTGATTTATTCATGAATATTTTCATGAAATTCATGAACTTAAAACTTCATGAACATTTTTTTCAAATTATGTTCATGAATATTCATGAATTATGTAAGAAAGTTTTTCATTCATGAAATCATAATGTTCATGAACTTTTTCATTCATGACAATTCATGATTAGTTCATGAATATTCATGAACTTAAAACTATGATGAATACTCATGAACTTTTTCATTCATGACAATTCATGATTAGTTCATGAATATTCATGAACTTAAAACTTCATGAACATTTTTTTTCAAATTATGTTCATGAATATTCATGAATTATGTAAGAAAGTTTTTCATTCATGAAATCATCATAGTTCATGAATGTTCATGAACTTTTTTCATTCATGAAATCATCATAGTTCATGAATGTTCATGAACTTTTTCATTCATGACAATTCATGATCAGTTCATGAATATTCATGAACTTAAAACTATGATGAATACTCATGAACTTTTTCATTCATGACAATTCATGATTAGTTCATGAATATTCATGAACTTAAAACTATGATGAATGTTCATGAATGAAATATTTCATGAACATTCATTAATCCTGAAATCAAGATTTTCATTCATAAAATCATCATATTTCATGAATATTCATGAACTATTCTATTCATGATAATTCATGATTAATTCATGAGTTATGAACTTATTTAGAAAATGAATTTGCATGCATTTTACCACTTAATTTCATCAAAGTTTGTCATGAACTGTATCACTCTGCATGTTTGACAATATCCTTGTAGTCCTTCCATTAAAAATTGCATTCAAATGGATCCATCACTTGTTTCAAAATTCATAACTGCTTGAAATGAGTATATTTACACAATCATTTGGATGGAAAATCCTTTTAATATTCTTCAGATAAGAGTGATTTATTTTCATTATTGCATTAATTCTCATTGCACATATGATGTGTGTTTGAACAATTTAGTTAAATGGGCAATGCAATTTAAGAAATGCCAAAGCTATTTGAATATTATGTGCACTATGTAAATTTAGGTCACATGCATGGTGATTGATTTTAAGTTAATTCTTACTTATAAACAGGTTGACATATTTCCAGAGTTGAATATTTCATTTCCTGGTAGTGTTGTATTGATCATGAAGCAGGTATGAAAGATAAATACTTGCCTTCATTTGTAAAATAATATGTAATTCATCTCTGTGAGAAAAGCCTCATGGCTGCCATGTATTGGAACTCTCCTGCTAGAAGTTTTTGGGCGGGAAAAATTTGGCGGGAAATTTGAAGTTTTCTTATTGTTTCCTTATTCTTCTTTAAGCCAACATCAAAATTGTAATATAGACATGGAATTAAATTTAAAACTTTTTAGATATTAAGTTTGTTATTCAATATAAAATGTAAGGTATTTTTTTATTCAAGAAAATGTTCAATTTCAAAGTCAAATTCTCATTCATTAAAATTCTTCAAAATTCATTACTATTTTATACATTTTGATGAATTTTAATGAATATCATCAATGCATGAAAATTCATGAATAGTTCATAATCACATAAAATTCTCATTCATTAAAGTTCTTCAAAATTCATTATCAACTGTTTTTACGTTTCATTCATTTTGATGAATTTTAATGAATATCATCTATGCATAAAAGTTCATGAATAGTTCATAATCACATATGATGAACTATCATGAATCTTAATGAATTTGTAAAATTATTCATAAAAGTTCATGAAGAATTCATGAGAGGTATTTGATGAATATTCATGAACATTTTTTCATGAATCAAAAACTTACAGTATTCTTGAAAGTTCATGAATGATTCATGAACATTCATGAACTCATGAATATCATCTCGCAGGGGCTTGTACGGGATACACGATATACGGTTCAGTAAACACGATACACGGTATGACAAACACGATCACAATACAAGGTACGAGATGCACGATTCACGGTTCAGTAAACACAATACAAGGTACGAGATACAGGATACAGTAAA
Organism: Pecten maximus; assembly: GCF_902652985.1. Taxonomy (NCBI): domain Eukaryota; kingdom Metazoa; phylum Mollusca; class Bivalvia; order Pectinida; family Pectinidae; genus Pecten; species Pecten maximus. The sequence continues at coordinate 11,184 of NW_022979551.1, forward strand.
CATGATACAAGGTACCAGGTACGGTATACACGCTATGGAATACACGATACGGGAAAGACGATAAATGTTACTGGATACACGATACAATACGGGATACACGATACATGGAACAGGATTCACAATACAGTAAACAGGGTACGAGATACATAATTCAAAGTACAGTAAATACGATATAAGGTACGAGATACACAATTCACTGTTCATTAAACACGATACAAGGTACGAGATACACAATTCACAGTACAGTAAACACGACACAAGGTACGAGATACACGATTCACTGTTCAGTACACACGATACAAGGTACGAGATACACAATTCACAGTACAGTAAACACGATACAAGGTACGGGATACAGGATTCACAGTACAGTAAACACGACACAAGGTACGAGATACACGATTCACTGTTCAGTAAACACGATACAAGGTACGAGATACACAATTCACAGTACAGTAAACACGATACAAGGTACGGGATACACGATTCACAGTACAGTTAACACGATACAAGGTACGAGATACACGATTCACTGTTCAGTAAACACGATACAAGGTACGAGATACACAATTCACAGTACAGTTAACACGATTCACTGTTCAGTAAACACGATATAAGGTACAATGTACGGTATACACACTACAGGATACACGGTACGGGATAGACGATACATGTTACTGGATACATAATACAATACGGGATACATGATACATGGAACGGGATTCACAATACAGTAAACACGAAACAAGGTACAAGATACACGATTCACAGTACAGTAAACACGATACAAGGTACGGGATACACGATTAACAGTACCTGTAAACACGATACAAGGTACGAGATACAGGTACAGTTTACACGATACAAGGTACGAGATACACGATTCACTGTTCAGTAAACACGATACAAGGTACGAGATACACAATTCACAGTACAGTTAACACGATACAAGGTACGAGATACACGATTCACTGTTCAGTAAACATGATATAAGGTACAATGTACGGTATACACACTACAGGATACACGGTACGGGATAGACGATACATGTTACTGGATACATAATACAATACGGGATACATGATACATGGAACGGGATTCACAATACAGTAAACACGAAACAAGGTACGAGATACATGATTCACAGTACAGTAAACACGATACAAGGTACGGGATACACGATTCACAGTACATTTAACACGATACAAGGTATGGGATACACGATTCACAGTACAGTAAACACGATACAAGGTACGGGATACACGATTCAAAGTACAGTTAACACGATACAAGGTACGGGATACACGATTCACAGTACAGTAAACACGATACAAGGTACGAGATATACGATTCACGGAGGTCAAATGATACAAAATCGAAAAATTCAAATTCTTTTAAAACGGTGTATTTTCATCGTATGTGAAAGATAACATTATTCTAAGAGTGTTTAAAGAAGGGAAGCGAAGAGAAAACGAAGAGAAAACGTAGGTAAAACGTACAAAAGCGTTCGTCAGAACGAGAACATGTCTGCAATCATTTTCTAGTTGGAAATCCCGTCTTTTGATCTTGATCAAATCTAGTATAAGTGAAATCCCACTTTCAGATGAAAATTAATAAAATAAAAGAAAATGAGCCTACAACTCTTAAATCCCTCCTGGAATAAGAAACAACTTTCCCTGGCCTATCAAGTTTCTTAACTCTACTGCAGTGGTAGGATGTAGGATTCTTAGGCGACGCCTTTGGTCTGCTTTAGCATACCCAAATCCTGACAACCTCAAGCTCAGATTAGGGTAGAGGTCAATGATAATGTCTTCAAGATCCTCTAAGCTCCTCAGTTCTATAGCAGTCTTCACTGGATATCGGTCCTGGTGACTCAACTGGACGCTGGGGTATCCTGAAAGTATTTTTTTTATTGTTTTATCCAAAATTTTGTATTCACATGAAAAACATAATAATATGAAGCTGACAATTTTCCCTTTTAAACAAAGTAACCATAAACCACCAAGACAGTTGGCAAGATTTTACAATGCTAGCAAGATTTTACAATGCTATATGTTTAACTTGATCTATAATCTTCTGATTAGTGTTAAATAAAATCACTTTTCTTTTACTTATATTTCCTAATAGTAAGTGTCCAGATTTACCATACCTAGAAGTACCATTTTTTAAACAAGAAGTCAATGTACTTAATGGTCACCTGAGCTTTGAAATATTCAAGTGAATTTAAATGACCATTTTTGGCCATGCCCATCAGCCCAGGGGACACAAATTAAATTTCTTTGTATAAACTAGTCAAAATTACTCCCTCCCCAGGGGGAAACATGAGACCCCAGGGTCATGAAATTCACAATTTTGGTAAAGGAGTTAAAAGGACCTTTTAAAAGACATTTTCATTTGTGAAGAGTACTGCCCTATTTGATTCTTCCATTACTTAAGTTGCGAAGAAGGTTTTGAAATTTTTGGTCAATTTTAGTACTCAGGGCCCTAGCTGAGGCGCTGGGACCATATAATTTACAAGTTTGGTTGATCTTTGGTCATGGAAGCTTCCTGCCAAATATCATTGAATTAATTAAATTTAACAATTTAATCAACAATGTAGAAAATTCATGCCAACTATACTAAAGGAATAAGGGAAATTTTGTCAGAAGTACTTTTTATTTGTTTCTATTTTAGCAGACGTTTATATAACATTCCACGAACATATTGTTTTGTAGTGAAACATTATAATGATTCGTCATTGGTGATAGGAGGTATTTCTAAGGATATAATTGATGTCATATGATCTCATTTGAACCAATGTGTGATATGTTACATATCAATCATATAACAAAACTTTATAATCATTTCAGGTATCACAATTCAGTATTATTATGTCAATTTATCCAAAATTAATTCTGATTGCAACCGAAAAATGCTTACCAAATCCCCAATGCTGAAATCCGTTTTTCTCTGCCGCTGTCGGACTTTGACATCAGGAAAATAAGGCATTTCCATGTGTTGTTTGGTTTTCGTCCACGATTTTCTAGAAAATAACAAACAATAAATTAGGTTCTTTTGGAAGTTCAATTGCAGACTCATTTTACTTCAGTTAAGATTGACATATCAGTTATTTCATACATACAGGACAACATAATACAAAGACAACAAATATACAAAAAGATCAATATCCCCTCAACCCTTTTTAAGAAATAGGCACAAATAGAACACTTATGCTTAAATGGTTACCAGTATGCTTCAGGAACAGAATCCAGACAGCTGAACACAATCTGATTTAATAACCCTCGCAAACATGTTTAGATCTGCTTAGATCTGCTATTGCTTGCTGATTGTATTAAATACTTTACAAGTCAAGATCTCTAATATCCAATAAATTATCATAATTCAGTAGTTTCATTAATTCATGCATGCTGTTTTATTGCATTACATAATAGTTTATAGCATCACAACATATGCATGTAAGACTTACAGAGTCAACCTTAGTCTGTTAGACTAACGGCAACTTAGACAACACAAAAGATAAGTATTTAATAAACAAACCCTTGCTTTTAATGAAGATAAACCCTCCAGGAATATGTTTTAAAACACTATTTATGTAAACTTAAAAGACAGATAATTGGGTTTAATCCTTCATCCTATATGAAAAATTAGAGAGAATACTACAGAAGCTTATAGGGACAAAAGCATAAATACAGAGTGTATTATATCTTAATTTTTCCTGGCCGTGGTAAAGAATTACATGCCATCTTTGACATATTTTACTTGCATAATATACTTACAAGTACTAATCGTAATATAGATAATATAATATAGATCGTAAGTTACAACTATTAATCTAGCTCACTTATCTATATTCTTTAGTTATAGCTATCTTATAAGTGCAACTACATTTTTTGCCACTTAAGTGCAAATACTTTTTTTGCCACTTAAGTGCAAATACTTTTTTTGCCACTTAAGTGCAAATACTTTTTTTGCCACTTAAGTGTTAAAAAACTTTTCTGACACTTAAGTGCAAATACTTTTTTACCACTTAAGTGCAAAAACTTTTTTGACACTTAAAGCTGAAAGTGCAAGTTAAAAAGCATCCAATTGGATTAAAAAAAATAATACATGTACACAGAGACATATATACACAGAGATAAGTAACATCGCTATTTCCCTGTACAAGTGGTGTCTCCCTTTATTCGTGACCACTCAAGCATATCCCTTATCGAGATCGCTCTGTCCCCTATCAAACACACGCGAGCACAGGTAAATCGGGCTTTTCGCATTTGTGTATCGATGTACTGGAACTTATTCTACATGTTCTGGTTAATCCGCCATTATGTCAGACCAAAACATCGTCATTTGAAATACACACAAAAAGCATATCGTTTTATTTTGGCCACTACAAAAGTTACCACATTAACCAAAAACTATCAAACTTATGGGATATAGTCTTATTGATCATGCACATTGTTGTCATTTATCCGTTTTTTCGAAAATCCGTTGGGTCCTATTCGACATGTCCAAGTTTGTAATTAAGCAGCCATTACGTCAGACCAAAACATCGTCAATTTTAAACGCACACAAAAAGCACATCGTTTTATTTAGGCCATTACAAAAGTTACCACATTAACCAAAAACTATCATACTTATGGGATAAAGTCTTATTGATCATGCACATTGTTGTCATTTATCCGTATTTTCGAAAATAAATTGGGTCCTATCGACATGTCCAAGTTTTGTAATTAAGCAGCCATTACGTCAGACCAAAACATCGTCAATTTTAAACACACACAAAAAGCACATCGTTTTATCTAGGCCACTACAAAAGTTACCACATTAACCAAAAACTATCATACTTATGGAATATGGTCTTGTTTATCATGCACATTGTTGTCATTTATCCGTATTCTCGAAAACCCCATAGGGACTTTTCGAAAATTGGAGATTCCTGCCGATCCTTCCTGCGGTGTGCTTGACTTTTATACTCAAAATACAAACACTTGGACAGCAAATTGTGATATATTTCATATTGATGACACTTCTGCACTATGATATTAATAAAATTAAAGCACATAATTGGATCTTGGTGATGATTTCAAATAGAAATTGTCGATAATTATGTGTGTGGTTTTCACGATTTCTCTAATATGGCATCAAGTGAAGACTGAACCGAGCGACCGCAAAGGATTATGGGAAGGTCAGGGGCCACTATGTTAACACAAGGGCAAATAGAGAGTTACCAATCCCTGTGTATATATGTCTCTAATGTACAGCTTTCCAAAAATCGTTTCCGAGACAATCCCCAGTTATATGGTAGTGTCGTATCTACCCAGCAGGCATTTGACGTCATTTTTACGTCAGATTTACGTCAAAAAATTACGTCAGGATTACGTCAAATAATGGTCAAAAGTGAAAATCACATTGACGTCTTTTCCTGACGTCAGATTTACGTCAGAATTTGACGTCAGATTTACATCAGAAACTGACGTCAGATTTACGTCAGACACTGACGTCATTTACGTCAGGATCTCGTTATTACTGCTGGATTGGAAATCATAAAACAAGAAAGTTCAAGTTTCATTAAATTTTATATCAAATATTTCAAACATGACAACATTGTTACACATTCAGTTTATAACACACAAGAAAAACTTTGGATCAAAATATCTGCAATTACGAAATGATTGCAGAAATGAAAATGACTCGATAATGGGAACTGCAAACATTATTTACAAAGAAACACGTGTCGAAAAAATACATAAAATCTCATAATATTGTTCAACATAAATAATATCTTTCCTTGTAAGAAATGTTCTAATCAAATATTTGCAATTTAACAATAGAAATGAACATATAATGAAAACTGTACACAATATTCAAGTAGAAACATGTTTAAAAAAAGATACATAAAATGCAATATTTGATAAACATGATTAATAAAAACACATCATCCTAAAAAATCCTATTTTTTTTGCTAACCCTTTTTATTAAAAGAAAGAGGTCAAAAACTATGGGACTGATGATACTAGCATCACAGACATGGGACCAAATCTAACCCCACATTACTCAAATGTTATGTATTCAACAACATTTCAAAAATTTTAAATTGATTTATGTTCAGTCAAATCAATTAAATCAATAATTTCCTCAAAAGTTTATTCTATGGCAGTGTAACTCTTTATAATAACAAGCATTCTGTGAGTATTGCTTAACCAATACATGTCTCCTACCGGCGCCCTCAAGTTAAGACTTTAGCCAAATTTGAGTGAAATAGTTTAGTGAAACATGATCATTTTATGAAAATAAGTTCATTCCAAACAATGTGTAAATTCAACTATATTGGGTTGAATAAACAATGTTTCCTGTCCCTTAAAGATATTCAGATATTTTTTTGGTATGTCTACTGTACAGAGTAAAAGAATCTAAAGTGAAATGTGTAATAACTGCCTTGGATTGAAATATAAACATGATTCTGCATAGCACAGCATAGTAGTACACTGATTTTATTCCAAAAGAATCTCATATCAGTGAACCATTCAATGCATTTAAAAGTACAATCTTTCACCAGGAAGATGAAATGTTGGATGGAATTGCACTGTTCATATTGATTCATTAATACTCACAATTAAAAAGCAGCATCCTTATACCATTATCAAGTAATTTTTTTTTTTCATTTCTAACTGTACTAAAGTAATGCCACACACCCAAAGAACCTCTATGCAAAAAATCAGCATCCTAATAACATCAGTAAGTGAATGGCGTGCCATCATAAAACTTTAACCGGACGGACGGACGGACTGATGGACGCAGACAAAACCTATATTCCCTCTGGTTTCACCGGTAAAAATACGATCATTGAAAAAAATATTTTAACACTTATTTTAAAGCTACATACCGTATTTGACCTAATAAGGGCGCAGGGCACGGGTAATTGACAGTGGGGGCGCCCTTATTAAGATTAGTTATTCTGAAGTTTTATGAAACAGACTATACCTTATAGCAGAATACCCAAGGTTGTGGAAACGGTAAAATATTCAGTCATAAAAATATTCCAGATGAGGATATCTATTCATTATCATATATTAAGCTTAAACATCACTTGAATACTCCTGTAAACTTGTAAACTATGCCAGCTGATCTTTAGACCAGAGAACGTGTGTTCCACCATTTATGTTCAAATGGAACTCTTTTGTGTTCTATTTATAGAAACAGGTGATTTCCCCGATCATATCAGACATCGTTTTCTTTGACCAAATAATTGATTAACAATGTCTTTTACTAGCTTTCTGTTCTGAACAAAAGTTATTTATCAACACGAATGAAGTCTTTACTTTATCTTCAAACAAAGATGGTAAGTTATTATTTGTATGTATGTTTAGTTTTGGGTGCTCTTTGCACTGACATGTCATCTGTAGCCTGTAGGAATACACAAAATGTGGCGAAAACATGTGTTCCAGTTACTTAATTTGCTGAAGAAAATTGAACACATAAAGTAGCAAAATATTTCACATGAATTATTACTTTTGAACACCATTTTGACACTCAGTCAAAGATTTATTTCCTTTAAAAAAGGTAGGGGCGCCCTTATTAGGTCAAATACGGTATATCATCAAATAGTCATTTTGTTGTTTGTAACGTTTGGCTAAATACATTCAAACATACAGATATGTTTTCATTTATTAAACTAGGAATTACTGTCTTCCTCCTCCACCACGCCTGTCTGGTGCATGTTTCAATGTGTATGCTATGGAATTTTCAATGTCAGCGTCACTGCCTCCAATACACAACTGAGCACTCTCTGTATGAATAGAAGTATAACATTACTTTGCTAGAAAGAATATAGAAATAGTAGTACAAGAAATATTTGTCATTCAAACAGTTCTATTTCATTTTTGTAACAGTCTAAACAAGGGTATTTATGGAATGTCTTACTATTTTACTTGTTGCACAATATTTATTAGAGATAAACTTCTATTTCTTCTATGAGAAAGCAGAGACAGAACAACATGAAAAAATTAATTTACCTTTCACAACACCAAATACTTTGGTAACAGTGAAGCTTATTTTTCCTCTGGTACCCTTCATGTTGAACTTGGACATCACTTCATTTGTGGCAAGTCTGAAAAATGCCAATAGTTTCACATATTGTTTATTAATTTTCAGTTTTTACAGTTAGAAAATAAATATATAAGAAACCTGTCTTTTTTTCAGATTTCGAATGAGAATTTTATAGCAAAAGACATCAACCAATGCATTAAATTGAATGTCTTGGTAATTTTTTATCAACTTAAGTATGTTTTATAGAAAAATTCACCTTTTTTTGATATTGCTACACATTTGATATGCATTAATTGTATACTTACTTCAGTAAAATGTTTTTACAAACACTTCTTACAGAGCTCCCCCCAACCTTAGAAAGTCTCTGCACCTGAAACACAACATGAAGAAATTAAAATGTTTGCTCATTGAAATTCAATTACAGTTATTTATATATCCTTTGATAACAAAATCAGTTATTTTTCTTCAAGAAATCTGCCTTTAAATGAGAAAATTGGTGGTACATACCCATATATATATATATAACACAAGTATTTGTACCATGTGTAAAGCTTCCTTGAACAGAGAGGCATTTAATGAATAATAATATCAATATGATCAGTAACCTGCAATGATCAAATTTTTATAACATCTGAAGCTTACCAGTTTTTCTCTTTTGTCTATGTTGGATAAGCTTCCGTCTAGTTGAGAGAACTCTTCTAATGATCCTGCTTGTTTTGGAAGCCTTGAAGTCCCAACCATCGTTTGGGAATCTGACTTTGAATTTGTCTCTAATGCGTCGAGTCTTCCCTGATGTCTATTAGTAAAAAAAACATTTTGCGCTGGAATCCTATGGAAAAAAATAACCAAAATGAAGTAATTTAATAGCAAAGACAAATAGCTGTCTGTATACAAAAAAAGCATTTTAGGTATTGGCAATTGAAAGTATTTGGATAGTTTGGTTTAAACAAGGGTTATAGTCATAACGGAATGATTTCTAGAATATATATGTACCAGAGTGATCATATCTAATCAAATCATTTCTTCGGCAAGTTGGTACAAATAGAAGATATGTCATTTTGTCTCACAAGAATTTCACTTACTTTTCTCGGACAACGGAAAGGCCAATTTTGATAGGTCATCCTTCTTCAATTTTGGGGCAGTTCTATCTGTCTTCTCAGCATCATCCATTCTTTAATTAAATAGTTTTCAGTGTTTAAAAATTCCCTATTCTTGCATTATTTCAAGAAAGTTTTGAGTGTGTCAAAGTTTGAAAGTGAAATAAAATGAAATTAACTGATTATGGTTTACCTTTAAAAGTGAATTAGATCATTTTTCATTTTCATAATGCAAAAAAATAGATGTCAAAGACTTCCTACCTCCATAGATCTGCTTATGGTTATCTTACCTGTTGGAAGAAGACAGACTAGTTGGTCTTTCTGCTCGAAATCTGGAAAAAAAAACAATGAAAAATTGTGTCAGACAGATGTTATACCAGGGCAAAGGTGAGCCAAAAATACAATTAAAATGGTATCTTTCAAATTTTATGTTTAAAATCAATCTAAACATACTGGTTTAGGTATCGTAAGATATATGTATATCCTTACCTTTGTGGCTGTACTGGGGTTGATGAAGGGATTGGGATGTGCCAGCTCAAGTCAGCAGCAGAGAGTGTGCTCATACTCGACCCTGGCCTTTGTCTGTGGTGTAGTTTAGATCTTGAACTTGACCTTGATCTAGACCTTGATCTTGTTGGTAGTCTAGACTGGGGTCTGGACACTCTTGTACTCCAGCCAGTGGGTGAAGGCACCCTGCTTTGTCGTCTTGGGGAAAAGGATTCTGATCTTGACCAGGACCTGTCTCGCCTGTGACAAAAGCGAGACTTTGATCCTGACCTCTCTCTTGCTTGTGACCTCTCCCTTGCCTGTGACCTCTCCCTTGCCTGTAACCTCTCCCTTGCCTGTGACCTCTCCCTTGCCATTGACCTCTCCCTTGCCAATGACCTCTCCCTTGCATGTGACCTCTCCCGAGCCAGTGACCTCTCCCTAGACCTTGATGTGTCCTGAGATATTGACCTCTCTAAAGATCTCGACCTTTCTCGCGAACTTGATGTTGCTTTCTGTTGGAATTTTTGGGGTGGTTGTGGAAAGCAAACTCGTTCTTCTGGAATAAATAAAGAATATCTAAGCAATATAATTCCATACAGATGACATGATAAACAAAACTGTTAAATGAATTAAAAGAAAAAGCAGAATCAAAAGGATCCAATGGTAGTTTAACCCTTTGCCACATGTAAGCGCCTCTGGACGCCTTTACCCCTTGCCACATGTAAGCGCTTCTCGACGCCTCTGCATTATCTCCATGTAAGCGCTTCTCGACGCCTCTACGTTATCTCAATGTAAGCGCCTCTCGACGCCATGCCGGTTCGGTAAACTTAGACATGGAAAATCCCGTGATTGAAAGCGACACCTATCTGGAAATCCCTGATACTATTTTAAGAAGATATCAATGCATCGACCAATCAGATTTGTACACGTCATTCATACGAAAGTTTTTGAATAAATTAACCTAGAAAGTGTGAGTCATGAGTGTAGAAAAGTGTGACAACAACGAGGCGTAATGGCGGCTGTGGCTACGATTTTGCGCGACATTTTTGACGACGATGATGATAATTTAGAGTTCGATGGCTTTGGACCTGAATACATTGAGTCAGATATTGATCTTAACGATGTACTAAATGAACTGTCAACAGATAACGAGTCCGAAAATGAGGACGAACAGCGACTAGTTGTACCGCCGCCATTAGGTAATGTTGACCGAGATTTTTCGCCGATCACAGTAAATGATTTTGTTAGGGAAACGGGGCCAGTACTTCCAGAAACTTTTGATATTGATACTGCAAGTCCCATTGATTATTTCTACCTTTTCTTCAATGAGAATCAGTTTTCCACCATAGCTCGACACACTAATAACTACGCTCGCTGGCATTTGAAAAACGAAGGTAGATTTGACCCAAAATGGTCGGATACACATTCCTTCGTCGCGACATCGGATATAAAATATTCTAGGCTTAAGCCTGAACTGTTGAAATATTCTTGTGAAAACTTTGAAAATTCAGTTTGTTTCATTTGGGAGTTAATGTTGAATCATTTCATGTACAGGAATTCAATGAATTATAAATTACATTGTCAAAATATTTTGATATTTGTCTGTTCTGTTTGTATACAGCTGATTTCGTGGTTATGTGTTGTTGGTTTTATAAAGAAAATAGCACAGAACCAGAAATTGTTTCGGAACAATTTGACGGGCTTTTCACTATTTAGCATATGACCTAAAGGCTTGGTATTTCCAAACATAAAAAAAACTATTTTAGAACACTTGATAGGTCATCCACATTCTAGTTTTGATTAATCAGGCATCTGAGATATTACATTTCAACAAAGGAGTGGACGAAGGGAAATAACTCGTACAGCCTTGTACGAGTTATCTCCCCTCGTCCAACTAACGTTATATCTCAGATGCCGTTATATATCAGATGCCAAATTAATTCAAAATGGCGTTCCGCGTTAATGGTAAACGTTACCGAAACACCAAAAAACATGAAAATCATCAGAATAACATTTTGAATCATACTTAAATTTCTTTTTTTGGAAAAAGATTAAAAAATGAAGATTTTCTAAAAATAGACTTATTTGACCCCATAGCGAACGCTTTAATTTGACCTCTGACCCTAAAACTTTTGGTGAGTAAAAGCTAGAGCCAGGCATTAACTACAAATAACATAATCACATGACCTCTGTAAAATGAACAGTTTATGAATTATGGGCATTTTCAGCTTTTTAATATATGACGTCATGGCGGCCATTTTGGATTTTAAACCAAGTTAAAAAGTAACATAACTTGGCCAGGACAATCCAAGGATTATTTCAGCTAAGATTGAGCTGAATGCCACTTGCGGAACTTGAGAAGAAGTTTAAAATGTAAAACTATTTTTAATATAGAATATATAAGGGGAAATTCAAAATGGCGTACAACAGGAACCGTATGTGTCACAGAAAAACTGAAAACGTCAAATTCATCAGAATGACATTCTACATCATACTAAGAAATTTTTTTGGAAGAAGATTGAAAAATGAAGATTTTTTAAAAATAAACTTATTTGACCCCATAGCGAACGCTTTTATTTGACCTCTGACCCTAAAACTTTTAGTGAGTAAAAGCTAGAGCCAGGCATTAACTATAAATAACATAATTACCCGACCCCTGTAAAATGAATACTTTTTTAATTATGGGCATTTTAAGCTTTTTAATACATGACGTCATGGCGGCCATCTTGGATTTCAAATCAACTTAAAAAATAACATAACTTGGCCAGGACAATCCAAGGATTATTTCACCTAAGATTGAGCCGAATGCCATCTGTGGAACTTGAGAAGAAGTTTAAAATGTAAAACTATTTTTAATATAGAATATATAGGGGGAAATTCAAAATGGCGTACAACAGGAGCCGTATGTGTCACAGGAAAACTGAAAACGTCAAATTCATCAGAATGACATTCTACATCATACTAAGAAATTTTGGAAAAAGATTGAAAAATGAAGATTTTCTAAAAATAGACTAACTTGACCCCCTGGCGAGCTTTTTTATTTGACCTCTGACCTTTAACTTGTAATTTTATGAAAGTTAGCCCCAAAGGTACTGTAACATAATATCATAACATGACTCTTGTTTCTTGAATACTTTTCGAGTTATGGCCATTTTAAACTTTTGAGGTATGACATCATGGCGGCCATCTTGGTTTCTTGACCTACTTGAAGATGTTGCTGTCACCCCTTCAACTCATGCCATATACAATAGGCATACCAGACTTGGCATACCTTTTACCATTTTCCCACAACTTGTGTGACAAAATAAAATGCAGAAGAAGAAGAATAATAACTAGAAATTGTTTCGGAACAATTTGACGGGCTTTTCACTATTTAGCATAAATGACCTAAAGGCTTGGTATTTCCAAACATAAAAAAAACTATTTTAGAACACTTGATAGGTCATCCACATTCTAGTTTTGGTTAATCTGGCATCTGAGATATTACATTTCAACAAAGGAGTGGACGAAGGGAAATAACTCCTACAGCCTTGTACGAGTTATCTCCCCTCGTCCAACTAACGTTATATCTCAAATGCCGTTATATATCAGATGCCAAATTAATTCAAAATGGCGTTCCGCGTTAATGGTAAACGTTACCGAAACACCAAAAAACATGAAAATCATCAGAATAACATTTTGAATCATACTTAAATTTCTTTTTTTGGAAAAAGATTAAAAAATGAAGATTTTCTAAAAATAGACTTATTTGACCCCATAGCGAACGCTTTAATTTGACCTCTGATCCTAAAACTTTTAGTGAGTAAAAGCTAGAGCCAGGCATTAACTACAAATAACATAATTACCCGACCCCTGTAAAATGAATACTTTTTTAATTATGGGCATTTTAAGCTTTTTAATACATGACGTCATGGCGGCCATCTTGGATTTCAAATCAACTTAAAAAATAACATAACTTGGCCAAGACAATCCAAGGATTATTTCAGCTAAGATTGAGCTGAATGCCACTTGTGGAACTTGAGAAGAAATTTAAAATGTAAAACTATTTTTAATATAGAATATATAGGGGGAAATTCAAAATGGCGTATACCGGAAACCGCATGTGTTACATAAAAACTAAACACATCAAATTCATCAGAATGACATTCTACATCATACTAAGAATTATTTTTTTGGAAAAAGATTGAAAAATGAAGATTTTCTAAAAATAGACTAATTTGACCCCATAACGAACGCTTTTATTTGACCTCTGAACCTAAAACGTTTTGAGAGTAAAAGCTAGAGTCAGGCATTAACTACAAATAACTTAAATACATGACCCCTGTAAAATGAAAACTTTTTGAATTATGGGCATTTTAAGCTTTTTAATACATGACGTCATGGCGGCCATCTTGGATTTCAAACAAACTTAAAAAATAACATAACTTGGCCAGGACAATCCAAGGATTATTTCAACTAAGATTGAGCTGAATGCCACTTGTGGAACTTGAGAAGAAGTTTAAAATGTTAAACTATTTTTAATATAGAATATATAGGGGGAAATTCAAAATGTCGTATACCGGAAACCGCATGTGTTACATAAAAACTAAACACATCAAATTCATCAGAATGACATTCTACATCATACTAGGAATAATTTTTTGGAAAAAGATTGAAAAATGAAGATTTTCTAAAAATAGACTAACTTGACCCCCAGGCGAGCTTTTTTATTTGACCTCTGACCTTTAACTTGTAAGTTTATAAAAGTTAGCCCCAAAGTTACTGTAACATAATATCATAACATTACTCTTGTTTCTTGAATACTTTTCGAGTTATGGCCATTCTAAACTTTTGAGGTATGACGTCATGGCGGCCATCTTGGTTTCTTGACCTACTTGAAGATGTTGCTGTCACCCCTTCAACTCATGCCATATACAATAGGCATACCTGACTTGGCATACATTTTACCATTTTCCCACAACTTGTGTGACAAAATAAAATGCAGAAGAAGAATAATAATAATAATAATAACTAGAAATTGTTTCGGAACAATTTGACGGGCTTTTCACTATTTAGCATAAATGACCTAAAGGCTTGGTATTTCCAAACATAAAAAACACTATTTTAGAACACTTGATAGGTCTTCCACATTCTAGTTTTGATTAATCTGGCATCTGAGATATTTCATTTCAACAAAGGAGTGGACGAAGGGAAATAACTCGTACAGCCTTGTACGAGTTATCTCCCCTCGTCCAACTAACGTTATATCTCAGATGCCGTTATATATCAGATGCCAAATTAATTCAAAATGGCGTTCCGCGTTAATGGTAAACGTTACCGAAACACCAAAAAACATGAAAATCATCAGAATAACATTTTGAATCATACTTAAATTTCTTTTTTTGGAAAAAGATTAAAAAATGAAGATTTTCTAAAAATAGACTTATTTGACCCCATAGCGAACGCTTTTATTTGACCTCTGACCCTAAAACTTTTAGATAGTAAAAGCTAGAACCAGGCTTTAACTACAAATAACATAACAACCTGACCCCTGTAAAATGAATACTTTTTTAATTATGGGCATTTTAAGCTTTTTAATACATGACGTCATGGTGGCCATCTTGGATTTCAAACCAACTTAAAAAAATAACATAACTTGGCCAGGACAATCCAAGGATTATTTCAGCTAAGATTGAGCTGAATGCTACTGGTGGAACTTGAGAAGAAGTTTAAAATGTAAAACTATTTTTAATATAGAATATATAGTGGAAATTCAAAATGGCGTATACCGGAAACCGCATGGGTTACATCAAAACTAAACACATCAAATTCATCAGAATGACATTCTACATCATACTAAGAATTATTTTTTGGAAAAAGATTGAAAAATGAAGATTTTTTAAAAATAGACTTATTTGACCCCATAACGAACGCTTTTATTTGACCTCTGACCCTAAAACTTTTAGATAGTAAAAGCTAGAACCAGGCATTAACTACAAATAACATAATTACCTAACCCCTGTAAAATGAATACTTTTCTAATTAAGGGCATTTTAAGCTTTTTAATACATGACGTCATGGTGGCCATCTTGGATTTCAAACCAACTTAAAAAAATAACATAACTTGGCCAGGACAATCCAAGGATTATTTCAGCTAAGATTGAGCTGAATGCTACTGGTGGAACTTGAGAAGAAGTTTAAAATGTAAAACTATTTTTAATATAGAATATATAGGGGGAAATTCAAAATGGCGTACAACAGGAACCGTATGTGTCACAGAAAAACTGAAAACGTCAAATTCATCAGAATGACATTCTACATCATACTAGGAACTTTTTTTTGGAAAAAAGATTGAAAAATGAAGATTTTCTAAAAATAGACAAACGTGACCCCCAGGCGAGCTTTTTTATTTGACCTCTGACCTTTAACTTGTACGTTTATAAAAGTTAGCCCCAAAGGTACTGTAACATAATATCATAACATGACTCTTGTTTCTTGAACACTTTTCGAGTTATGGCCATTTTAAACTTTTGAGGTATGACGTCATGGCGGCCATCTTGGTTTCTTGACCTACTTGAAGATGTTGCTGTCACCCCTTCAACTCATGCCATATACAATAGGCATAACTGACTTGGCATACCTTTTACCATTTTCCCACAACTTGTGTGACAAAATAAAATGCAGAAGAAGAATAATAATAACTAGAAATTGTTGGTTAACAATTTGACGGGCTTTTCACCTTCTTAGCATAAATGACTTAAAGGCTTGGTATTTCAAAAGGTAAGAAAAAACTATTTAAAAACACTTGATAGGTCATCCGCATTCTAGTTTTGAATTAATCTGGCATCTGAAATAAAACGTTTCAACAAATGTTGGACGAGGGGAGGTAACTCGTACAGCCTTGTACGAGTTATCTCCCCTCGTCCAACTAACGTTATATCTCAGATGCCGTTATATATCTGATGCCAAATTAATTCAAAATGGCGTTCCGCGTTAATGGTAAACGTTACCGAAACACCAAAAAACATGAAAATCATCAGAATAACATTTTGAATCATACTTAAATTTCTTTTTTTGGAAAAAGATTAAAAAATGAAGATTTTCTAAAAATAGACTTATTTGACCCCATAGCGAACGCTTTTATTTGACCTCTGACCCTAAACTTTTAGTGAGTAAAAGCTAGAGCCAGCCTTTAACTACAAATAACATAATTACCTAACCCCTGTAAAATGAATTCTTTTTTAATTATGGGCATTTTAAGCTTTTTAATAGATGACGTCATGGCGGCCATCTTGGATTTCAAATCAACTTAAAAAATAACATAACTTGGCCAGGACAATCCAAGGATTATTTCAGCTAAGATTGAGCTGAATACCACAGGTGGAACTTGAGAAGAAGTTTGAAATGTAAAACTATTTTTAATATAGAATATATAGTGGAAATTCAAAATGGCGTATACCGGAAACCGTATGTGTCACAGAAAAACTGAAAACGTAAAATTCATCAAAATGACATTCTACATCATACTAAGAACTTTTTTTGGAAAAAAATTGAAAAATGAAGATTTTCTAAAAATAGACTAATTTAACCCCATAGCGAACTCTTTTTTTTGACCTCTGACCTTAAAACTTTTGGTGAGTAAAAGCTAGCGCTAGTCATTATCTACAAATAACATTATTACATGACCTTTGTTAAATGAATACTTTTAGAGTTATGGCCATTTTAAAATTTTCAATACATGACGTCATGGCGGCCATCTTGAATTTCAAACCAACTTAAAAAATAATATAACTTGGCCAGGACATTCCAAGGATTATTTCAGCTAAGATTGAGCCGAATGCCACAGGTGGAACTTGAGAAGAAGTTTGAAATGTACACACTTCTCTATTGAAATATATAGGGGGGAATTCAAAATGGCGTAAAACAGAAACCGTATGTGTCACAGAAAAACTGAAAACGTCAAATTCATTAGAATGACATTCTGCATCATATTTCGAAAGAATTTTTGAAAAAGAAGGAAAAATGAAGATTTTCTAAAAATAGACTAACTTGACCCTCAGGCGAGCTTTTTCATTTGACCTCTGACCTCAAAACAATGCATTATTAAAAGTTGGCCCCAGATTAGTCCTACAATAATATATCTTTGAAATTATTTTAACTGTTACCGTTTTGGAGCTATGGCCACTTAAGCAAAATGAGATATGACGTCATGGCGGCCATCTTGGTTTCTTGACCTACTTGAAGATGTTGCTGTCACCCCTTCAACTCATGCCATATACAATAGGCATAACTGACTTGGCATACCTTTTACCATTTTCCCACAATTTGTGTGACAAAATAAAATGCAGAAGAAGAATAATAATAATAATAATAATAATAATAAACAGAACAGAAACAATAGGTCTTTTCACCATTTTGGTGAAAAGCCCTAATAATAATAAACATAACAGAAACAATAGGTCTTTTCACCACTTAGGTGAAAAGCCCTAATAAACATAACAGAAACAATAGGTCTTTTCACCACTTAGGTGAAAAGCCCTAATTAAAATTTAAGAAATTCTGAACATAATTGTAACTTACTAAAAATGTCTAAAACAACTATTTCACTTTCAAAATTAGGTTTAGAAAAATTAATCAAAACAAAGCTTAATTTCTCAAAAACTGCCATTGAGATGGTGTATGTATATTTCAGTCAGCGCAATAATGTTGCATTGCAACAATGTATCTTTGAACTATCAGCACAAAGTGCTGAAGTGTTATAACCTGCATGTGGCAAAGGGCCAGAAACTCTTGGACTTAAAAAAGCAGGTTTAATATATGAAACATTCAGAAGTGTGCGGTACATACCATTGGTAGAAGAGTCTTCGATTTCTGCTACTGGTGCCACTGAAGTATTCTGAATAGGAGAGGTCTCCTTTTCAGTTCTATCCTCAACTTCTGAATTAAAAATGAAATATTTATGAATATAAAAATACATAAAAAAATATATAAAAGTACAGTAGATTTTTGTATCTGTTTGCATTTTGATGTGATTGATCCGATTTCGAATTAGATCAAATTTAAGTTTTACTCACAACGGCTTATCTTGTAAATCAATACGGTTTTGGTTTGGTTTAAATTTGTTTAATATAAAGCCCTGTTTTCGAAGGAATTCCCGGAGCAAAAACAACAACCTATTGCCAGTAATTAACTACCAATTGCCCCATGAGTGCGTCAAACTTGTGTCCATGACATTTAGAGATGGTGATAGAATAATAGACAACGTAGACCCACTATGTATTGATTTAATTCATCAATATACAGAACTTTCTGATGCATATATAATAATATGTTTCAGAAATATAAAACTTCATACTTTAACCTAAATGAACATTACCTGTTATAAAATCTCTGTAGATTTTCTTTTTTCTCTCTCTCCTCTGAGATATGTCATCCTCTTCTTCCTCTGTCTCTATCGATGTTGTTATGTTGACATCCTCACACTCTTGCCAGTTATCTATCAAAACAATAAAAAAATAGCTTTCAGCCAATTTTTTCACTAATTATAAAAGACATTTATAAATATATATGAAATAGACATTCGATTCAAATTGCCATGACTTGTTTTAGTGTTTTACATTATATTCAAAACAGTTACAGGTAAATGAGATTACATGTATACATGTCCTTGTCTCATAAATAAGTCAATGAATAATGATATCACATCAATATCCAATGCATGCAGTTTTTGAAATGAAAAGATATATACTACCCTTTCCCAAATGAAGACATAAAATCTGCTCACTGCAAAATATAATTGTCTAAAATTTGGCAACATATCGAAATACAACATTCTTGTGTTCAAGCTGATATGGAACCTGTCACCTAATTTAACAGTTTCAATAAATATATGGAGACATACTTTTCCCTCGCTATATTGTATGAGATAAACACATACCTGATCTCAACTTTTCCTTGATAAGTGGGAACTTCAACCATTTCCCTTTGCCATCATCTGGATGTTGACCAGCCTTCAACGCCTTAAATGCATTTGATGTTTTTGGCCACTTTACTTGCCCATCTTGTATCCATGACGATGGAACTACTCCTTCCTCTTGCTGTTTGTCTTCTTGCCACACAGCTCTTATCCAAGACATCTGAAGAAGTGAAATATGTAAATATTAATTTATTAATTATAATAGATTAACACTATAGACATGCATGCTGTCCAACACTTAGTTTAGGTATTGATAGATATCATATATATGATCAAAACAAAACAAAATATTTCAAAAATTAACCTATTATTGAATTTAACATAATAAATCAGCATTGTGTATGTATATTAGTAAAAAACTCTGGAACTATCATTAATTTTACTTAAATGATTTAATCCATGCACTGTATGTCATTATGAACATTTAAAAATTAAAATGATCAAAATGTATAATACACTCTTGAATCATGCTTGATTTCATATTTACCAATCTATTCTAACATGTGGACTTTTCCATGCCATGTAAGAGGGGTAGAAGGACATATCCTCTCTTGTAAGCCAAGCACACTACTTTCCTGGAGACTTCATCAAATTCAAGTAGTCTTCTTTGCTTCCGTATTGTTTGAAAATTTTTCAAATAGGCAATGTTCAATAATTTGGAATTACATGGCTCTGTAAAGAAATTGTCAAGGTGGTTTTGATGGATTACATCGCAAAGAATTCTTCCCTGCTCCCGCTTTTCTACCACAAAGGCGAAGTTATCATTCTTGAGAAGGATGCATCCATTCTTTTTGTTGCATGATAAGAAAGATACAGCAGAGTAATATCTGTGTTGTTGTTTGACGCAATCACGCTCAGCAAGCCATTTTACCACTTGGCCAATTGGGTTTTTGGAATTCTGTACCAGTCGTTTTATGGATTGGAGGTGATTTTCAAATGGGAAAGATGATATCTCGTTAAGAGAACACTTCATATTACGAACATCATCAGGGAGATGTTTCAAACAGTGTACATTATACACAACAAAATATTGGCAGAAGACGTTCTCGCAGTTGTCAACAAAATGGTTCAAAAGTTGTTGAGCGTAATCCAAATACAACTGACGTTTGGCGTCATTGCTGTCTAACAGTATTGATATTGCGACTGTAAGACACAAAAAATTTTTGTATGTGGAGTCATTGAGCACTGTTCTCAGAACAACAGGTCCTGTATATAGCAAAAACTGTCTGAACTCGGTAGCTTTCCATCTTTCCAACTCATCAAGTGTTCTTGGCTGACGTGCAAATTCTGAGGGTAGCTTCCCAGACATACCTACTAATGCTGTTGAAATATCAGTTTTTGCTGTGAAAGCCTACATTCATTTGGTCCTTTTTTCAAGAAGAACAAAATTCTCTTTGTAACCCCGAGACACACCAAATGCATGTAATCCAAACAGAATTCTTGAACACAATTAATGGTAGAGTTTTTAAGTGGAGAAATTCCAGTTTGATGTCCTGGACTGTAAAGCATCCTTGAAAATTCTTCACCGGTCCACTGAGGAAATGAACCACGAAAAATTATTCTCTTTTCAACACGTGTACCAGTTGCAATACAGCGTTCACAAGATTCATAGCCACTGTGACCTTTTATGCATTTTAAGAATGATCTAGCCGGAGCATCACAGATAAATGCCTTGATCTTGATTTTGATTCTGTTTTCCTTGAAAATAATACCATTTTCATGGATATCATCATATTCCAGAAGAAAATCACGGAGAAAGTCATCAACAGAATTAGGTTTTCTCTCCCTGTAATAAAGAGCTAAAAGAAATGGTTCAAATTTTTGAAATTTAAGAAGAATAGGCCAAAATTGTGTTCCAGATGACTTGAACAGTGGTATGCCATCAATGTTTACCAGAAGGTCAATATCTTTACCGAAATCCAAGTTGTCTTTTCCATCAAGAAAGTGACGAGAGATGCTTTAATTCCAAAATAAGCAAAACTTCCACCACATCTGGCTTCTGTTGGAACTTCAATCGGCGTCTGCAGTAAAGTCCTAGAATCTTTGGGAAGATCGTGTCCCCTCTGCCGAAGAATATCCAGTAACTTGTCAGCTCCTGCTCTCCTGACATGATTTTCTGTTAGCCAGGCAGCTAACTCTCTTTTAAATGATGGATGGGCGACCTCTTCAGCATCAACCAGTTCAAAATCTGATTGGTCTGAACTAGAGATATCACTGTGATGACTAAATTCAGAGTCTTCAGAGTAACTCTCCTCATATCTAGGTGTTGTCTCATTTCCCGTTTCTGTATGATTATTTTCTAACTCATCTGAAAACGTACTGGTGTGTTCTGTATTTTCATCTTCATTTCCATCATTTTCATCACTGCTGCTCTCCAATGCAAAAGACGTAGCAGCTGAATCTATTTTTCTCCAATTTTTTATGTACGACATTTGGATCCCATGCAGTACCTAAAAAACAAATGTTAACATGTTTAATTCATCATAACACATGCTCATGCAAGTCTTATGCAAGCTAATGTTCTAAGGCAAGACCACATGTAATGGAATTGAATCAATATTTTGCTGATCGATATTGAACTCTTTATTTGCCTCATTCGATTTCAATATTAAAAAAAAATCGAGATGACTGTTTTTTCTTTAATTAAAAAATTACAAAAAATTTAAATGTTTGTGACCTAGCAGAGTAGCCTAGCTTTTAAGGCTTTTTCAAACCGATATCTAGCTATATAGATCATATAATCAATATCAAGTGAGAATTTTAGTATGATATTAATTTCGAGAAATAATTGAAAACATACCATACAAACATATATATATCAGTAATAAAATTAGAAAATTACGATTTCTACAGGATTTTGTATATTGAATGCAAAAATGTATATGATAAAAATTCAATACAGAAATTAAATGTTGAAGATAATTAGCAAATGATGTTGTACTGTATGGTTACATATACTAAATTATCATGTTCATAAATTTTGACAGCATTAGGTTATCTAATTCTTGCAAAAGAAGGAATTAATTCAGATACATAAAACGTATGAAACTCATGCAATATCCTAACAAGAGAGGGAAACCGCAATAAGATCAGGACTCTAGAACAGATCTAGACCTACATATATATAGCATCCAAACTCCAGACGGGCACTCTTTAATCATATGAACGATATCTAACCTGGCCACCAGCGTTCAGTCCAGTATTGTTACACCATAATCTGTTTTTATACATGTCAATTTATTATACCCGAATCATGCCTCGCAGGTAATTATGTTAAGAGAATTAAATAACAAAGGATGAGGTTTTCACTGGTATGGGTAAAAGCCGAAAAGTGTCGAAAAGTACTGTAATAGCCGAAAAGGACTTGAAAAGTGTCGAAAAGGAACACTAATCGTTGTGAAGTTGGTATATATTTATGTTTAGTGACATATTCTACTTTTTAAGTCCTTTTCGGCTATTACGGTACTTTTCGACACTTTTCGGCTTTTACTCCAACCCGGTTTTCACTCAAATCATGCACAGATCTATGGGTATGTCTAGTCTAGATCTCATATTTAAATAAAAACAGCCAGAAATAACCTACGTGTGGAATGAGCTCCAACCAAGAGAGACAACTACCCCGACTTTCACAAATAAGATCAGGATAATATAGAATGTCTAGTTATTAGAGGCCAGACAATTAATTACACATGCCCCTGTGAATAATGCATTGAATATGTCACTGTACAGATGGACGAGAAACTCGCATTACCTCACATCTGTAATGGCTACATTCGTTACAAATATGTCGCAAATAAATAACAAATACTTATAGATTATATTCATACCGATGATGGAAACAGTTATACATATACGTCTCTAGTACACGGAGGTTTAATTATGTACATGTGTGCGATATCGATGCAACCCTTGTCGGTGTAAGTGTTAGGCCTAAGTATACGTACTACGGTAAACATTGCAAAATAATATATATCGAAATACCAACGTGAAATCGTAGTGATATATAAAATATTAAAATGCATGTGTAGTTACTTTCGAGATGTAGGTGTCTGCTATATTTTGAATCGTGACCATTCAACCATACATTGTCTTTGTGTACATGTGTGCAAGAGACTCGGTCCGAATTGAACTGTAAATACATTCATAAAATGACCGACTGTAGGCCTACAGAAAATAAAGTTAAGAAAAACAACTTACCTTTCGGGTAGATCTATATTTCACACAACACAAAAGAAGTTGACTTGATGACTGGTGAATAAAATGCAGGATGATTGATCATATGAATTGTAGGCGTTGATTCTGTTCGATTTGGCGGTTTTTCAAAATGACCGGAAGTGACCACGACCGTGATTTTTTTTCTGTTCTTTTTTTTTCTAAATACAATTTTCGTGAAAACATCTTGAAGAATAAGACATAATAGTAAAATAATATTTAAAAAAAGATCATTTGTGGATAAAACACATGAAATATCAAGAGTTTTAATTTTTGTATCAATTCAGCGCCCTCTAACGGGAAAGGATTCAAGGGAGGTAACAACAAGAATTAAACTCGGGCGAATGGAACAAATACAATTATTGGCATTTGACAATATTTTATGCCAAATGAAAGAATGCTGCTATTGGTAAATTGAATCTATTTGATAATTTAGTCACGCAATCACTATATTTGAATAAAAATTTGTTGTAAATGCATGTAATTGTACATTTCTTTCCACTACACGAAGAAATAATTACACATGGTCCATCTTCTAACAAATTGATAACAACACATTTAAATTATCATTCCAATTCCTTGAAATCATGTCTGAATACAATATTCATGTTTTCAATACATGAACATTTTTTTGGTTATAATTTGACGTAAATTTGACGTAAATGTCTGTCGTCAATATGACGTCTGTAAATTTACGTCATATTTACGTCAAATACTGGTCAATGACGTCCTGACCTGAATTTGACGTAAATCTGACGTAAAAATGACGTCAAATGCCTGCTGGGTAAGGACGGGCAGACATTTTTCTTTTTTGTTATGCGTGGATACAACCAAGCCGCCGCTGCTATAAAAAGAACGTGCTTCGTCACACTCACATTTGTGTCCTAGGCTCGGTTATAACCGGAACAAGGACGTTAAGCCCCATCAATCAATCAATCAACACTCACATTAACTCTAACCTCAGGTGTTCACGGTGACACACCTGTATCACCTAGACTACACTATATCTGTACACCACGTGACCTACAACTGCATTCGCGAACGACACCAAACAGAAGCACTTACCTGTAACCTGAGCAGAAAGATGGTCAGTGTCTCTCAATTATCTTTCAAATCTTGTTGGAAATAAAGTCTCCAAATAAAAGCTGGAAAATGCATAACGAATTGATCCCAAATACTCTATCCATCTTCTCACGTGTTTTTCGTGGGTGCAGCCATTTTCATAACACGTAAACAGTCCGAGGAGTTCCGATTTTTACTCGCATCTACACTAGCACTCCTCGGATGTATTCCTATTGTCTACACTAAACTAGGGCTGTTGTTTTAATTGCGTTATGACACGTGCATAAATAATACGAAGACACGGAAAAAATTTCGATGGAAACTATGGATATAATACTGTAACAGTTGTAAAGTTGTTCTTGCTGCATATCCCACTGGAAAGACTCAGGTAGGAATTTACGCATATTTACTCTGTTTATAATTTCATTATAGATCTAATTTACAAAATTAAAAAAAAAAACATTGAAAATTAATGTCGTCAAAAGTGTGTGGTGATCACGGGTACTTGGGGTAAGAAATTACATTTGTATACATATACTATATAGTAATACGAGGCTATATAGTATATATACAAATGTAATTTCTTACCCAAAGTACCTGTGGTGGTGATCAGTAAAATAATTCATTACGTCATCTATTTGTGTTGTTACTCAACGACAACTTGACGGGGGCGTTTTGAAAGGACTGATCAACGCAATTAAAGTGTTTTTATGCTATCATCGGAGAATCTGTGTATAAATCGCTTACGTCAAGCGAGTGTTAAAAAAATCGTCAAAAAATGTCTAATAATATTTCAGAAATAGATCTACAGCACATTTATTTATCATAGATTTAATTGGAATCATCGACAAGTTTCAATGAGGTGAATACAAAGGTTCGTTTTGATTGGTCAAAAACTTATATTTTCACTGCAATTCTTTATTTAGTAGTTTGATAAATTTCTATATTTCACTGGCAAAAATGCAATAAAAATATATATTTCATAGTACACTTGCAATAAGCGAGACAGTAAAATAATTTCTTCATGTGTATTAATGAATTTTGAATTTCTGTAAAAAATCTGAAAAAATAAAAAAAAAGCTCTGTTTGCAGTAGTAAATTTGTACAAGAAGATGATATGTTTCTATGGAGGTACGGTCATAAAATTATTACAACACAGAGCAACATGTTTGGTTAGGTACTTATTATATTATAATTTGAGACACTGCAAATAGGGATCAAATGTTTATTGCTTTTGTAGACATTTCTTTGATTATCAATATTTGAAGTATATATTAGGAGGTCAGAAATTATGTGTAATCAGTAACAATTTGTTCATCATGGAGAGCTTTCCTGAAATTTTCAGCTTACTTAATAATATAAAGTTTGAAAAAAATAAATTATGATGTTTAACCACAGACATATAATGCTACTTTGACATTGAACCAAAGACATTCATTTTCCACACGATTATTCTCCAAATTTCAGAGATAAAAACAACAACATATATATGTTTCTGTTTTTCAAAAGTACAGATTTATATAAAGTATACAGTGTACCAGCTAAAGAAGGGGCTTTTGTCCGGGGGTGGGGTGGGGTGGGGGGCTAATATCCGCTTTCGTCCGAAGGGGGGGGGGGGCTAATGTCCGGGGGGGGGGGGGGGCCTTTTGTCCTACACTTGTTTCTATGGAACCTCAAGTGATTTATTAGCAAAATAAAAAAAAAAAGAAGAATAGATAACAAAGTATAATATTTATGGCACTATTAAATCATCATAAAATGTTTGAATATTACTTTCATTTATACTGAAATAAATATTTCTCATACTTCAGCTGAGGTACTGTATGTAGCGGATTCTTACATAAGTTTGCAAACAAAATTTGTTTCATACCCCGATGAAACTAAAAAATAATTGACATCAACGCTTATAATTAATTTTTGAAAATGATTTTCTAATTTAAAACATGTTTTATGTACAATTTTACTAGTTTTAAATGGGATTCTTTTTATTAAAAGATTGAAATTAAAGAAATGAAACATTCTTCTGATCTTTAAGAGAGAGAGAGAGATCTTTATTAGCACTAAAGCGCACTATTATGTGCGACAAGAAGTCAACAAAAATTACAATGTTCAGCATAATACAATGTATAATAATCTGTACAGAATAGTGAAACACATACATTGAGTCAAAGTTTGTAGTATACACTGCATAAAACGTTCGCTCAATACAGGATGGTATATTTAACCATACAATAGTACTTATTATAACAGGTATGTTTTAAAACATATCATTTCAATATTTTTACAATATACTTTAATATATTTTACAATTTGTTGTTTGAAATTCACATATTACTTTTTAGATGTCTTTCTAGTAATTGGATGAACAAAGATAAATTTGATAATACTCTAATATTGCATAATGATAATAATCCTTTAATTTTATGAATAGATGGGTTACATGTATAATAACTATGTATATGAACTAAAAAATAAATAATTATACTCGCATCCAATCCCAGTAAAATCCTATTTTCACTAAACGTTCCGTTCTAGAAGACCAAATAATATGATAGTAATTATTAGTGCTTGTATTTACTGCAGGCTTAAATTAAAGAAATGAAACATTCTTCTGATCTGGTTTAATTCATCAGAAGTAAAATCAAGTGACGTACTGCATATTTTTCTTCATTACACAGTTTGTGATAATGAAATAATTTCTGTTTAGTGTTTACTTTAATCAAAAAGAAAACTTCTTATCATTGCCAATTGATTACGTTGTTGAAAAGTTACCATATTGTATAGTTACAAAAAAGTGGGTACAGAAATGTTAGTTTGATAATTTGGTACTTTACAGCACGCTCTCATCTGGGCAATAGATTTATCCACACATGCCTCTCTTTATCTTGTTCAATATATTCCAATGAAATAGAATAAATGTAGTCTAGTAATTAATAAAATGTCGCAATGGTGTTATGGCAGTTAAAAATTATAGAACATGAGAAACGATGAAAAGCTACATGACATGCATGTAATCATTTGATATACCTGGCATATAAACCAAACAGGAAGGGTGGATATATACACATATTCTAGCAAATATTGGAATTAAAAAATTGATCGACAGGTAAAAAAAGTTCATATTATAGTTAGGTGAGATGTCTTGAAAGATGGTGTAAAACTATTAATGGAAGTTCTATTTGTAATCCTGGTAAATACTAGCAGCAATATACTGCTCGGTTAGAGATCTCTCTGTTCTCTGTTACATTGTAATAAAGTCTAATATTGAAATCAAAATTTAAAAAAAAACTATCTATGATAAAGCCAAGTACCAGAAGGGGTACAATTTATCTAAAATATTGTTTAAAATGATCTATTATATACCTTAGGAAGGTCTAAAGGTCTAATATAAGAAACTCAAATACTCGGCTGCTTCAGAAAAAAAACTTTGTATTACCTAGTCTTAAATTATTTCTTAAAAAAAACCCATAAGAAATAAACACAATATCAAGTAATTATATTGAAGTAAAACTTATATTAATTACTGCTGAAATATGATGGAATCAATATTTAATATACAAGTATAAATCAAGAAACAAAGGGAGAAAATTGCATCTCATTTACATAATACTACAAATTCTAATTACAAATGGCTCTGGTATTTTGCAAAATATATAACCACTCTTATAACCATATTTTAATGGGACTGTGATAATGAACCTAAATTCATCGAAAACTTACGAATTAATGTAACAGAGCGCATGATTATTTAGTTTAAATCTGCACTGTCCCTGCTAGGGATGGAACCATGTACTTCTTGCTTACTAGACATACACTCAACCCATCAAGCTAAAAGGATCTATCTAGCAGAGTGGTATATCGTGGCAAATGATGACCAGGTTACATTAATATACTATATGATTTTATGATACATTGTAAGTTACATACCCCCTACTTGTCGAAAACGTCTTCTTGTTCTATCTACTATGCCATCATCCACTAGGCTATTCCTTGCTGTGTTGATGCTGTTTAAGCATTTGTCACTACTGTGGACACTTCCATGAAACCAGAGACGTATATACCAGAGATTCGAAGGATAGGTAAATCTCGCAACATCACGCATGTCCCTTTTGTTATCTGGAGCGGAAGCTTTATGTCGCGAGATTTGGCTGTGCGCCTGCGCCCAACACTGAACCTAGTGTTAGATCAAGGCTCAGATCGTCCAGTGACACAGTGACGAACCGCAAATAATATCAATTACTACTGTTTTGTTCAGATAAATTTTACCTAAAATCGCCGGGTGTAACAAAACAAAACAAAAAAGTTTTGACTCTCATAGTTTGAGACATTAAAACAGTTTCCGGACAGATAATATTTTTACTATGACAAAGTTTAGAGGATTTTTTAGTGTGTCTTATCACAGACATGTACATAAATTAACCGACCGTAGGATCTTTCTCCTAATATTTTTTTTTTCTATGCATATTATTCCTGGTTTAGATTTTCCTGAAAAGTTTGACATTTTATGTTCCGTAATGATTACTTGAAAAGGGGACATATAAGATATGTATGTCCCTGCTTGATAATACCGCTGATAAAAATAGCGTTTGATATACCTCCTGAAATTGGCTACAGACAATTATACAACTATCAAATTATTAGGAACATTTGTGAATTTGCTTGTGTACTCATCACCGTTGGTCAACATGTCACCCGATCACAGCCAGGTAATTAGTTGTGAATTTTATCACAGGTAAGTTGCAAGGTTCCTTTTAACTGCAGCCAAAGAACTTTAGAACACAGTCCTACCTGTACCGCTGTCATATAAGATAAGTATCCCCCATAGGATTTGTATCCGGATACTAAAACTGGCCATAGGATTTGTATCCCCCCCATAGGAAAAGTATCCCCCCTATTCATATGAAACCTTATCTGTATATGCGTGTTCAATACAATGAATTTATATACTAGAAAGTATTATGAACTTTTTTTTTGATAATTGGTGGATTAAAGGAGTTTTTAAGATATTGGGAGAATGGACTGCAGGGGTGTATGTTTTATATACAGACTTATCTATTTAATCATGACATGTCAATTTAAGTGACAGCAAATATGATATATACAATTTGCAGTGGTTCCCTGTTCACTTTTATATATGTGTTCCTCTCTGCATACCTGGTGACTCTTAACCTAGGTGTATATAATGATTGTCATCAAAGACAATTAGGGAGGGGGTGGTGAGCAGTCATGCATGGGGTCAGGGTGTGATGTACACACAATCGGCAAAAGTAGGGGGGATACAATTCCTATGGCTATAGAAATCAACTTAAATGACATAAAGTAGGGGGGGATACAATTCCTATGGCTATAGAAATCAGCTTATATACATGAAGTAGGGGGGATACAATTCCTACAGCTGTAGAAATCAGCTTAAATGACATAAAGTAGGGGGGATACAATTCCTATGGCTATAGAAATCAACTTATAATTAAATGATATAAAGTAGGGGGATACAAATCCTATGGCTATAGACCTCAGTTTAACTGACATAAAGTAGGGGGGATACAATTCCTATGGCTATAGAAATCAGTTTAACTGACATAAAGTTGGGGTGATACAAATCCTTATAAAATATTGTTTAGGTTGAATGTTAACTGTATGTATTCAGACACACTTATTCATGGTGTTTATGAAATCTTTGTTCTAACTGATGATTGTGTGATTGAAAACGATAAACTATCTAGTTAAAGAAGACAGAAATCAGTTGTTAATGCAGTTTTTGATGATTTTTGTTCCTATCATCGACTTTTCAAGTATTTTTTTCTAGATAAATTCAACAGTCAGCACAATTTAACAAATAAAGTGTGCAATGTATGTTTAACTTTGATTCATTATTACATATGATGAAATTGTTGAGTACGATCCTAACGAATGAAGTAATATATATATACTTAAAGAAAAACTTGATAACATGTCTTTATCACTATTTCATTGCATCTATAGGCAATTCTTCAGACCATGCACAGTTTTGTGGAGAACATATATTTGTGTCATTTGAAAATGTCCTAAATACATAATAACAAGTCAATTCTTTAATTCACTAGAAATGAAACTCAAAATTTAAAGTAATGATATCACTTTAGTGATTTAAAATCACACATCTTTTTACAGCACATATTATTAGATCATGATTCATTTCCTCTTTTCAGTGGGACCCTGAAGAAAATCTGTGATTTGGTTGATGAATTCAAAGTTCATGTTGGTTGTTTCAGATTCTTTTTAAGAATGACTTAGTGATACAGTATATTCTTTTACCCCACTCCCAACATCTACATACCGTATTTGACCTAATAAGGGCGCCTGCCCTAATAAGGGCGCCCCTACCTTTTTTTTAAGGAAATAAATCTTTGACTGAGCGTCGAAATGGTGTTCAAAAGTAATAATTTATGTGAAATATTTTGCTACTTTATGTGTTCAATTTTCTTCAGCAAATTAAGTAACTGGAACACATGTTTTCGCCACATTTTGTGTATTCCTACAGGCTACAGATGACATGTCAGTGCAAAGAGCACCCAAAACTAAACACACATACAAATAATAACTTACCATCTTTATTTGAAGATAAAGTAAAGACTTCATTCTTGTTGATAAATAACTTTTGTTCAGAACAGAAAGCTAGTAAAAGACATTGTAAATCAATTATTAGGTCAAAGAAAACGATGTCTGATATGATCTGGGAAATCACCTGTTTCTATAAATAGAACACAAAAGAGTTCTATTTGAACATAAATGGTGGAACACACGTTCTCTGGTCTAAAGATAAGCTGACATGGTTTACAAGTTTACAGGAGTATTCAAGTGATGTTTAAGCTTAATATATGATAATGAATAGATATCTTCATCTGGAATATTTTATGACTGAATATTTTACCGTTTCCACAACCTTGGGTATTCTGCTATAAGGTATAGTCTGTTTCATAAAACTTCAGAATAACTAATCTTAATAAGGGCGCCCCCACTGTCAATTACCCGCGCCCTGCACCCTTATTAGGTCAAATACGGTACGTGAACAGGTGATAGGTAATAATGATTAAAACAACACACTGTCAACTATGACAGATATTCCCTGGGGCCATCCAACAGGTTTACCTTTCCCCAGGTGACACAGGGCAGACTATATTCAGTATAAGTTTCAATTATTACTGCTTCAGTGACTATATCAGAGTTGATCAACAATTCAAATGATTTTTAACAGTTTTAAAATAATAATAGTTAAAGAGAAAAAAAAAATGAAATTATATGATAATACTTTATTTTCCAACCTTTTAAAGCAGTTTAAACGGTATAAAAAACCTTTTCAAAATTCTTACATTGTTACCTTATGATAAATTTTAGGGGGGGATACAATTCCTATGGGGGAGATACTTATCCTATGGCCATATATTGTACCCGGATACTAATCCTATGGCCTGTTTTAGTATCCGGGTACTTATCCTATGGAGGATACAAATCCCACATGACACCGGCATTAAAGATACATGTATAAGCTGTAGGTAAAACCGTCCATGCCCGGATCCGGAGGGGGTTGGGGTTTGGGGTGTTAATATGCATGGTGACATCTAGCTGGAGGTGGTCAATTAACCTACATACCGTGTGGCACAGGACACAACAAGCAGACGCATTTTTCACATTCACAATGAATCAATTTTATGGTAAATTAATAAGTATTGTGTTAAAAGTGTCCATTTTTAATATATATTATATAAAATGGTGTATTTGTAATAATCAGTTTGAAATTAAGAGCATCCTTGTATGAAATCTCAAGGAAAATATATCATTTAACAGATACAACTTCGAATTCACTTCCCTAGAAAAAACAGTATTTAGGACCGTTTTGGTCATTTTGATCCATCACTTAATAGCGTGTTAATTTGTGTCTTCCTCATCACGTGAAAGTGCCCGATTTCTGTTTTAAAATAAAGTATTTTCTAAACGTCTGACCGATTTGAAATTAAGAACAACAATGTATGAAATGTCAAATAAAATATTGCATTTAACAGATTAAATTTCACTTCACTAGAAAAAAAGGAGTATCCTGGACCGTTTTGGTAATTTTGACCCATCACTTAGTAGCGTGTTAATTTGTGTCTTCCTCATGACGTGAAAGTGCCCGATTTCTGATATAAAATAAAGTATATTAAGAACAACAATGCATGAAATGTCAAATAAAATATAGCATTCAACAGATTAAATTTCTCTTTGCTAGAAAAAAAGGAGTATCCTGGACCGTTTTGATAATTTTGACCCGCTGCACGATACGAGTTTTTGTATCTTTGTATATCAACCTTAATTTGAAGACAAATTTACCTCTCATAACATCAATGAAATAACGCAAACTTTACACTGATTTTTTAAATTATACCAAACCAGAAATCAAACGTGTGACTTGCGATTAATGTCGGTCTATTTCGCCACAAAATAGGCTTTAAATCCCAGTGTGTTTCGAAACGCTACGAGGCGATGCAGCCAATATGGCGGCGAATTCGGCGTCACCTGGGTTTCAGAACGAGGCACTCAGATACTTACGGGCATGGGTGATATTTGGTAAGACATATAGACTGTTACCATTCTCCCTGATATACAAGTCTCTGATGAAACTTGTTTCTCAGACGACATATGTCGGTTTTAAGATTAACACGAGGTAATAGCCGATACGAAATTGATAGAACTACGCCCATTGGTCAACCAATCATTGTGCTTCATTTTGGAAACTGTCGAAAATTTACTTCGGTAGGTGAATTTCTTGTTGGAAACCGCTTCATATTTTTCGGCATAGCCGTATAATTTTCTTTTGGCTCCGGATATGACGCGACAGGTGGCGTTACTGGTCAAGATGAAGTATGTGATTGGTCAATGTAGCGGTAAATGCAAAATGCAGTTAAAGACGAAACAAAATTAAAATTGAATGCAAGCTGAATAAGTGCATGGATGTATCTAATCAAATGACACATTAATGAAATTATATTCCTGATTCAATTGCAGTCTTATTATCACCAAAAATGGTTTAAACTGATATAATTTTGTTATCCGTGCTGAAACTGTGCATTTATTAATTAGTTGGTTAATTTATTTAACCAGCAGTTTTACATTATAACCACCAGCATTAAAACTATGCCGTTTATCTTTTTAAATATATTTCTTGTTTGCAAGTGCAAATAATGTTTTTGACACTTATATAATTAAGTGCACTTAACTAATGTCTGTATTTTATCCTAAAACGGCCGCCCATAGCCCTTGATCGTGGTAAATTATGCATATTTCATTTTGGGAACAGTCGGAAAACAACATGGCCGAGAGGTAGTCACCTTGGATTTTCACCCCTCATATTGCATTTTGCGACCAATCTGAACAATATGGCCGACAGACAGCCATTATCTCTAAATCTCAAATTTCCTATATAGGTTCCCCTTGTTTGAAAAGTACTGGAGGGATGTTTCTTAATTTACACAGATTAGTAAGAGGAAGGGGAAAATAGAGAGAAGATCAATCTGACATGGAACCTATCAAGATCAATCAATGGTGGGCGCTAAGATCTCTCTGGCATCTATTGTTTTAGAAAGTCATCTGCATTCAAAATTATAAAATGGTGGGTCAATTTAGCTATACTGATATAAACCAAACACAGCTATGGTATTACTCGTATTTGTCTGGTAGCATGACCATGGGATGGGGATTCAAAATTAAACAAATTGTGTGGCTCACCACCTGGGGGCAGGCCAAATGGTGTTAATTGGGCTTTATTAATGTAAAGGACTTCTAATTCCCTGAATCATATTTGGTGAAATAACCAGGTGAGTGATAACATCTGGGCCTAACTTAATTATTCAGTGAAGCAAAGCTTAGTGGAGGGAATATAGTAACACCACTGTCGGTATGTCTGTCCATCTTTTCATGTGTGCATCACACATGTTGTGAACGCGAAAGATACATTGGGGATATCTTCATTAAACTTGCAACATGTTACTTTTGAACAGAGGATAATTCCTACTGATTTTCAACAGTCAAAGTCACAGGTACATGTGGAGATTTAGCATGTGAACACAATAGAGACCAAACTGTCAGGATATCATCATTAAACTTACTACACATCTTACCTATGAATAGAGGACAGTTCCTATTGACGTTCAAGGTCAGAGATCAAAGATAAAGGTCATGTTTACATGTGGATATTTAGCTTGTGAACGCGATTAAGAGACCAAACAATTTGAAATATCTTGATCAAAGTTGCTACAAATGTTATTTATGAAAAGAGGATAGATGCTATTTATTTTTAAGGTTAAAGTCCTTGGGAACATTGTTGATTTTTGCTTGTGAAAGTGAAATCATCATCAAACTTTCTACACATTACTCAGGAGCAGAGGACGGTTCCTATTGAGTTTTAAGGTCAAAGGTACATTGTGGTGATTTGCGTTGGGATGCTATGCATTTCTTTTGTTTTACAATATTTCTAATGTTTCAAAGGGAGAGAGAGAGAGAAGAGCAGAGAAAAGATCAGTCCTTCAGTAGACTTGCATAGTATTAGATCATTCGATGATGATGTATTGATATATATATATATAACCAAAGCAACTTTGACTAATTCTTTTGTATGCATCAATGTTATGTAGTTGCAAGTTGTCTGTCTTTTTAATGACATCATTGTTGTACTTCTAATGTGTCATACTAATTATGACGTCATAGAAGTCTTCAAAAAAAAGAACAGTCTGAAGAGCTCCCGTGATGGAGAGAAAGTGTTCATTTGTGTCTTGGTCGGTTTTTACTATTTTCAAATATGTTTTCTTCCATGAGGACACTACTATTTGTTTTATTGTATATGTATATATATATATATACATCAATATTCACTGAGTACAACGCAGCGGTATAAGCTGAGGGTATTTCTGGCTAGGCGATTGGGTGCCATAGATCATGAGATCTAGTCAGGGCACAAGTCATAAAGTTGTCTTCCTTCGTCAATTATGTTACTATGTTATATATATATACAGTGGAACTTCGTTAACTCGAACTCGGATAACTCGAATACCCCGCTTAACTTGAAGTGCCTCGTCGGTCCCGGGCCGAATTCTCTCTTTATCTTAGTAAAAAAAACTCGGAAAATTCGAATTCGGATAACTCGAAAAACTCGGATAATACAAAGTAAAAATTTGGTCCCAACAATAAAAATCCTACTTGAAATGTTTGAATAACTCGAAGTATATTTTTCGTTGATCGGTGGCAAACGCCGACATTTTTTAAGAGCTAAATTCCGTTTGTAATACTGAACATATCGGCACTACTAACCTACATGCTATTATAAGTGTTTCATAAATTCATAAAAGAAATTGTCGGTTGAATCTTACAACAACAAGTCTTGGTGATAAAAAGTACTGCTTTACTTACATCAGGTAATTTCCCAAGGCGGTCGCCGATATCAGTACACACGATAGTCAACAACTCATCTACCCGTTCGCTCAAGCGGAACTAATCTCTGACACACCGGTAGATCTACCCGGCTGATGTTTTTACAGGTGTAGAAATGACACAGTCACCGACGCCTATTAAATCTTTAAACTGCTGAAACAATAGCGTAATTACTGCCGAGGTGTTCAGAGTACAACTGTAACGGTCAGTGCTGTCTATTTAATCGGATAAAACGCCAACTCAGTTACAGTAACATTTTATACGCACATGCGCAGCCCAACTTCCGGTGCTAATACATGGAAATGGCGTGGTTATCAATAAAAAGTAAGTAGGCCGATCAAACAGTATTTTATATATGTCCAATAAAAGGTAATGGTTCTGTTACGTTTTGTATGCAATCTGTGTTAAACTTAAACGGTTATTTGTTTTGACATTAATAACTTGTTATTTTGTCGAATTCCGTTTTATCGTTTACCTTTTGCAAATATGACTTGCACATCAGATCGTTATTGAAGTGACTAAGTGAAAGAAACTTTATCGTGACTGTATATCGGCAAAACTACACCAAATTACAAGTGACATAACGAAACATTACATATATATTTACATGTATTGACCAGTCTTCACACTAAACTGATGAGCGACAGAGCGAAGTTATAATGATTATATAATGTTGACAAATATTGACCAAACTTTTCACCAAAAACAATAACTCGCTTAATTCGAACACTCGGATAACTCGAAGTTTTTTCGTGGTCCCGTCGACTTCGAGTTAACGAAGTTCCACTGTATGTATATATTTGAAACAATTTAATAACAACAAAAGGCAAGACAGACAACACACAATTCTTCAAATTTTGAATGGAGGCTGGCTTTTAATGATTAGGAGACATGTCCTTTTGGCAGTCGTGGTAGACCTACAAGAAGAAACAAACGGACGTGACTGACGATGCAGATGACTTGACTGAGGAGATTGGCCTCGGTAAAAACATCAAAATAGACATGACAAGTTACATGACTGAGGAGATTGGCCTCAATAAAAGCATTACAATGGACTGTGAGGAGCCTGTCCTCCTAAAAAACAGGAAAACAATTCAATCTGGCAATTTACATGACACTGAATCTGGCAATTAACATGGCAATATGAATCTAGCAATTTACTTTGCAATGAATCTGCTACAGTGAAATCTGCTACATCAAAATGTGCTACTTCAAAATCTGATACCTGGTAAAGATGTGACAATCACGTCAGAAAAAAATGTGGATATATCTAATACTGCAATTTCCAACATGGAACTTAATTCTAAGGCAAATGTGAAAATAAAAGGTGTCCACGGTATAATATCATGCTTATAACTGCAAAAGCAGACAGAAAATCCAAAACAATAAAGAATCATGTTGAAAACACAAAAAAAGTAAGAAATGCATCAAAGAAGCGTGCAAGAAAATCTTGCTACAATATAATGCTGTTAACTGCCAAAGCAGATAGGAAAAATGCTGAAAAAGACAGGAAAAATTTCTGGCCTGGATGTCCATTAAAAATCCTGTATAGCAAATATGGAGTCATATATGGTTATAGGGTGGGGATCTAAATCGTGCAGGGGTCGGAAAAGACCCAAGGGCATATTTTTTGGTTGGTCTGAGTTAATTTTTATGAAAATATGTTTCCCTTCCCCAAGGATGTTTCTGACAAAATATGGTTAAAATCTAATTAGTACTTTATGACTAAGTAGCGATTAAAAGGGCTTTCCTCCTATAGGGCCCAATCCCCCCTTGGACAAGTGGGGACAGAGTCACCATTCCAAATCTGTTTCCTTTTTTCCAAAGATGTTTCTGACCAAATTAGGTAAAAATCTATTCAGAACTTTTACAAGAAGCGAATTAGAGGGATTAAATTACCTCTATGTCCCCTATTGGACCCAGACTCTCTGGCTCCTGGGGGCTGAATCACTGTTTTTACATTATCTGTTCCCCTTCCCCCAAGGATGTTTCTGACCTAATTGGGTTCAAATCCATTTGTAACTTGATGACAAGTAGCAATTTAAAGCAATTACCTCTATTTCTCCTATTGGGCCCCACAACTTTGGCCCCTTGTCACCATTTATGAAAAGAGGTGATATAAAAGAATAACCTTTATTTCCCCTATTTGGCCGAATGGGGGTCAGATAGAGTTACCATTTATGCAAAATCTGTTCCCATTCCCCAAGGGATATTCCTGACTAAATTGGATTCAAATCAATCATAACTTTATGACAAGCAGCGATTTAAAGGAATTCATCCTTACCGAATCCTCTTCCTTTACTTCCTCTACTGCACTTTCCCAATGGCCCCTGTACAGCAGAAGTATAAAATGATATTAAAATCTTAACAGTATAAAGCCACAATGTTAATTATTCAACTGGCATTTTTACATTGTATGAATGTATAGATTTCTATGCTTTATAAAATTTATACTTTTTTTTTTTGCAACTATCAAGTCCTTAAGACAGAAATGTTTATTGTTGGTTACTTACTCTGAATCATCTGTCATATCAGGTGCTGCCTGAAATTGTAAAGAAAATCCATGTGTAAGTACATGGGTGGGTGGTGGATGCATGGATGGACGACCAAACAGACTAGATTAAGTTATGGGGTGTAGTCTTTTAACAAATTTAATTTCCGTTCTTTCCGTCGCTAAAATAGCACATGTGCGATTAAAACAATGAACAAAATTTGACTGGTAGCATCGTTATGGGGTGGAGATTAAAAATTGTACAAGTGGTTGGGCTGACCTCCGAGGGCCTGAAGGGCAGGGCCAAAAGGGGTCAATTTGGTTGAGTTGATAAAAATAACTTCTTCTCTGAACCTAAGCAATGGATATCGCTCAGATTCTTCTCTGAAACTAAGCAATGGATATCGCTCATATTTGACTGGTAGCATCCCTATGGGGTATATTAAAAATTGTACAAATGGTGGGGCTGACCCCCCGGGGGCCGGATGTGCAGGCAAAAAGGGGGTCAATTTGGCTTAATTGATATAGTGGACTTCTATGAAACTAAGCAATGGATATCGCTCGTACATGTGTCTGACTGGTAGCACTCATATACATGTAGGGTAGGGATTTAAAATTGTATAAATAATGGGGCTGACCCCTTTGGCCCAAAAGTGGTCAATTCGACTAAATTGATTGGAACAGCTTTTTCTCCGAAACAAAGCAATTGATATCACTCATATTTGACTCATAGCATCCCTACAGATTTATCATCCTTATAACGTGAATAACTCACATTTTTTGCAAATTCATATTAGTTAGCAAATCTACAAAGCTTAAAGGTCAGTTTTAATCTACAAATGTTAAAGGTCAGCATCAATCTAAAAAGGTTAAAGATCAGTTTGTTTTAATATACAAATGTTAAAGGTCAATTTTATGGCTATAACAGAAAGTTTGACAATTCTATAGGATTAATTATGTCTGTATAAAATGTGGCGTAAAGGTGAACATTTCCTCACTGCCGAGTTTAAAGTGTGAAAACCTAAAAATATTCACTTCTGCTCATAAAACATTGAAACTTTGACAAAGATTATACAATATAAAATGTACGTTATTAATACCGATTTTATTTTACTTATATTTGAATATCCGCTGACCTCCCTACTTATTATATTTTGATACCTGTGCTGGAGCATCATCCTGTCCGTCTTCTTTTCTTTCTTCTGGAGGGTCTTGTGGCTCCTCGGCCATTTCCTTTATCAATAGAGCAGATGCTGTACTTTAACAGTAACTAGAGTTTTAAATGTAGTTCGTTAACAGTTGCAGTTACATTTGTATATTATATTTGATGAAGTCATTAAAAAATGAACTTTATCAGTACAAATAAAGGAGTTTAATATCTGTTTATTAAAACATGCCACTGGAATTAAACAAGAGGCCCAGAGGGCCTGTATCGCTCACCTGGTTGATTTGATCTTCAAAATAATGTTCATGTTCAATTTGTTAACAGCTCTATTTGTTGATGTCTTAAAATGCAGTATATGTTTATGGGGTGAGGATGTCAATGGTTTCAAAGATATAACAGAGAATCCAAGTCCCTAGGGGTTGGGAAAGACCCTAGGGCCAAATTTTACAACATGAATTTGTTTATCTCTTCATGCCCAACAATGCTATATATGGTTATAGGGTGGGGATCTCAATGGTTTCAAAGATATAACAAAAGAACTAAGTCCCAAGAGGTGGGGAAAGAACAAGAGGCCCATGGGGCCTGAATCGCTCACCTGGTTGGATTAGACCAAATGTCAAAATAATGTTCATGTTCAATTCATTTTATTAGCTCACCTGGTCCGAAGGACCAAGGTGAGCTTAATTATGCCATACCGTAGCGTCCGTCGTACGTCGTCCGTCCGTCCGTCAACAATTGACTTCTTCTTCATAAGTACTGATCAGATTTGACCTTTAGTCAGAAACATCCGTATGGGGTGGTGACTCGAAATTGTACAAATTGTGGGGCTGATCCCTCAGGGGTCTGAGGGGCGGGGCCAAAAGGGGTCAGTTTGGCTCTATTAATGTAAACGACTTCTTCTCTGAAACCAAGTAAAGGATATTGCTCCTATTTGCCTGGTAGCATCACTATGGGGTGAGGATTCAAAATTGTACAAATGATGCGGCTGACCCCCTGGGGGCCTGAGGGGCAGGGCCAAAATGGGTCAATATAGCTATATTGATATTAACGACTTCTTCTCTGAAACCAAGCAATGGATATCGCTCATATTTGCCTGGAAGCATCACTATGGGATGGGGATTCAAAATTGTACAAATGATGGGGCTGACCCCCAGGGGCCTGAGGGGCGGGGCCAAATGTGGTCAATTGGGCTATATTAATATAAGCGACTTATTCTCTGAAATTAAGTAATGGATATTGCTCCAATTGCCTGGTAGCATCACTATGGGGTGAGGATTCAAAATTGTACAAATGATTGGGTGGGGGCCTGAGGGGCGGGGCCAAAATGGGTCAATATAGCTATATTGATATAAACAACTTCTTCTCTGAAACCGAGCAATGGATATTGCTCATATTTACGTGGTAGCATCACTATTGGGTGGGGATTCAAAATTGTACAAATGATGGGGCTGACCCCCAGGGGCCTGAGGGGCAGGGCCAAATGTGGTCAATTGGGCTATATTGATATAAACGATTTCTTCTCTGAAACCGAGCAAAGATATTGCTCATATTTGCCTGGTAGCATCACTATGGGGTGGGGATTAAAAAGTGTACAAATGGTGAGGCTGACCCCACAGGGGCCTGAGGGACGGGGCCTGGAAGAGGGGTCAGTTTGGCTCTATTAATATAAACGACTTCTTCTCGGAAACCAAGCAAAGGATATTGCTCCTATTTGCCTGGTAGCATCACTATGGGGTGAGGATTCCGCGGCCCCCTCTTTACAGGGGTAGAGTAGGTAATAATTTCATTAGGGGTAGATACATACTTTACAGGGGTTTTGTTTGTTTTTGTTTAACGTCCTATTAACAGCCAGGGTCATTTAAGGACGTGCCAGGTTTGGAGGTGGAGGAAAGCCGGAGTACCCAGAGAAAAACCACCGACCTACAGTCAGTACCTGGCA
Organism: Pecten maximus; assembly: GCF_902652985.1. Taxonomy (NCBI): domain Eukaryota; kingdom Metazoa; phylum Mollusca; class Bivalvia; order Pectinida; family Pectinidae; genus Pecten; species Pecten maximus. The sequence goes on from NW_022979551.1 coordinate 53,076, forward strand.
ACTGCCCCGCGTAGGTTTCGAACTCGCAACCCAGAGGTGGAGGGCTAGTGTCGGGACACCTTAACCACTCGGCCACCGCGGCCCCTCAAAGGGGGTAGAGTAGGTAACATTCATTAGGGGTAGATACATACTTTACAGGGGTAGAGTAGGTAACATTCATTAGAGGTAGATACAAACTTTAAGGGGTAGAGTAGGTAACATTCATTCCGGGTAGATACATACTTTAGAGGGGTAGAGTAGGTAATATTCATTAGGGGTAGATACATACTTTACATTGGGTAGAGTAGGTAACATTCATTTGGGATAGATACATACTTTACATGGGATAGAGTAGGTAATACACACATGTATTCATTTGGGGTAGATACATACTTTACAGGGGTAGAGAGTAGTTAATATTCATTAGGGGTAGATATATACTTTACAGGGGTTTGGTTTGTTTTTGTTTAGCGTCTTATTAACAGCCAGGGTCATTTAAGGACGTGCCGGGTTTTGGAGGTGGAGGAAAGCCGGATTGCCCGGAGAAAAACCACCGGCCTACGGTCAGTACCTGGCAACTGCCCCACGGAGGTTTTGAATTCGCAACCCAGAGGTGGAGGGCTAGTGTTAAAGTGTCGGACACCTTAACCACTCGGCCACCGCGACCCCCTCTTTACAGGGGTAGAGTAGGTAATAATTTCATTAGGGGTAGATACATACTTTACAGGGGTTTTGTTTGTTTTTGTTTAACATCCTATTAACAGCCAGGGTCATTTAAAAACTTGCCAGGTTTGGAGGTGGAGGAAAGCCGGAGTACCCGGAGAAAAACCACCGACCTACAGTCAGTACCTGGCAACTGCCCCACGGAGGTTTCGAATTCGCAACCCAGAGGTGGAGGGCTAGTGTTAAAGTGTCGGACACTTTAACCACTCGGCCACCGCGACCCCCTCTTTACAGGGGTAGAGTAGGTAATAATTTCATTAGGGGTAGATACATACTTTACAGGGGTTTTGTTTGTTTTTGTTTAACATCCTATTAACAGCCAGGGTCATTTAAAGACTTGCCAGGTTTGGAGGTGGAGGAAAGCCGGAGTACCCGGAGAAAAACCACCGACCTACAGTCAGTACCTGGCAACTGCCCAACGTAGGTTTCGAACTCGCAACCCAGAGGTGGAGGGCTAGTGTTAAAGTGTCGGGACACCTTAACCACTCGGCCACCGTGGCCCCTCAAAGGGGGTAGAGTAGGTAACATTCATTAGGGGTAGATGCATACTTTACAGGGGTAGAGTAGGTAACATTCATTAGAGGTAGATACATACTTTACATGGATAGAGAAGGTAATATTCATTAGGGGTAGATACATACTTTACATGGATAGAGAAGGTAATATTCATTAGGGGTAGATACATACTTTACTGGGATAGGTTATATTCAGTGGAGTAGATGCATACTTTACTTGGGCATTTAGGTAATATTCAGTGGGGGTAGATAAGACTTTTCAGGGCTATAATAGGTAATATTAGATTTGGGTAGATAATAATCACTTGTAAAATTTATGAACATTTGTCAGAACCACGAAATTCCAAAGCGTCACACCGGTGTTCAATAGTTCACAATTGACCAAATTCCAAAGCGTCACAGGTGTCCAATAGTCTAAATGAACATGACTATGCAATAGTCATTTAGGCTGTGCTATAGTTCAAATTATAGTTTATGTGTGTAGCTAAGGAAAATCAAACGCACTATCTAATAATAGGTAATATTAAATGGGGGTAGATACATACTTTACAGGGGTATAGTAGGCAATATTGAATGGGGTAGATTTCAAATTTCCTGCATTTCGGAGAATAACGGGAAATATTTGTCCTATATAGGTTCGTGTGTATACGTGTCGGTCGTATAGATCAGGGAGTACGTGTAGTTTGTATTGACCAATGGGATTGGGCCGTGGTAAGGTGGTCTTGTAAGTCATTCTAGCTTTCAGTCATGCGCAGCACTGGAACGCACCTTCTAAATTTCAAAAAAATTCAGTGAATTGTACGTGGTGGTTATTGAGAAGAAGTTGTTTGAAAATTTTAGCCTATTTGACTCCTGTGAGCTTGAATATAAGTCAAGGTCATTTACTTGAACAAAGTTGGTAGCCATTCACATAGGCATGCTACACACCAAATATTAAGTCTCTCTGCCTCATGCTTATTGAGAAGATGGTAAAAGGAAAAATGTTGATGCTGGACGAAAGATTGGCCTCAGATGACAACCTTTGGCATAAGCTCATGCCCTTCAGACAGGTGAGCTAAAAATCCTTGCTAATGGGTCATAGGTCAAAATTTTTTTAGGTCACCTGAGACGAAGTCTCAAGTGACCTATTCTAATCACCTTTTGTCTGTCGTCGTCCGTTGTGCGGCGTGCGTCTGTAAACTATTTACATTTTTGACTTCTTCTCCAAAACCTCTCAACCAAATTCAATGAAATTTGGCAGAAAGTTACTATGGCTGAAGGTCAACCAAAATTGTGAATTATATGGTCCCCACCCCCCAGGGGCCTGAGGGGTGGGGCCAAAATGGGTCAAATTGACTAAAACTTCAAAAATCTTCTTCTCTACTCTCAGATATGGACGAGTCAAACACTCTTCATAGATGGAAGGGTCTTGTGGTGCTTTACCAAAATTGTGAATTTCATGACCCTGGGGTCTCATGTTTGTCCCTGGGGAGGGGGTAAACTTTAGCATAGTTTATATAGGGAAATCACATTTTTGACTATTTTTTGTTGGATTTGTATTGGAACTCATTCTAACCTGGATAACATTATCAGCATGGAGAACTGTTTGATGTTTTGCATAAATTGGCCCTGACTGACCCCCAGGGGCTGATGGGTGGGGCTAAAAAGGGTCAAATTGACTGAAATTTCAAAAATCTTCTTCTCTACTCTCATATTTGGTAGAATCAAAAACTCTCCATAGATAGAAGGATCTTATGGTGCTTTACCAAAACTGTGAATTTCATGACCCTGGGGTCTCATATTTGCCCCTGGGGGGAGGGGGTAAACTTTACAATAGTTTATATAGGGAAATCACATTTTTGACTATTATTTGTTTTATTTCTATTGGAATTCATTCTAACTTTCTTAAAATTATCAGCATTGGATGACAGCTTAATGATATATTGCACATATTGGCCCTGACTGACCCCAACAACTGATGGGTGGGTTCAATTAAATTAACTGAAATATTTCAAATCTCAGGTGACCGTTAAGGCCCTTTGGGCCTCTTGTTTTATTTTGTTTTCTGTTCCATTCAAACTTACATCATTGTCTCCTATTCTGAAAAAAAAAGAAATAGTCTTTAAAAACATGTTTTTACAATCATTAATATATAAGTCTTTCATAATTTAATGGTAGACTGTGAGACGTATATGACAGATAGAAATAGTCTTAATTATGTTATGTAAATAAATATATATATATATATATACACTGTATATAGATAACAGGATAAGGCTGTCCACTGTATAGGTAAAGATGCCATGCTGGGCCCATAAACCCCTGACTGAAGGGAAGGGTCTGTCCCCCATGGTGACCATATGATACAGGAGACTTTCTAAGCTAAAGGTAGTTTAAAAGGTTGTGTTTGTTTTATATTTAAAACAATAAGTAACTTAATAACTATTTTAATGTGGACTATAATATCCATACCATTAGATGCAGTAAGTGGTCTAGAATTTATACATTGTTTTATAATTCAATAGACAACATAGTTTAGAAGCTGGGTAGCTTTTACTGTAATGTACAGTAAATAGAAGTCTGTATTTCTATGGTAATATTTATACTTGATAATGGTTTTATGTAATTTCTATATCAGTAGAAAATAGAAGAAGTCCTCTTTTAGATACAACTTTTATATTGATTGTAAATAGTGAAGTTTGTTTGCTATGACAAATGAAACTAGTGTAACAAATACAAACTAGTCCTGTCAAGCAATATCCAGAGATCCCTAGGGAGTCTATACTGGGTGTCCTCCGCCAGGGACGAGCTGTAACTATAAAGTAAGGGCTAAGAGCCCAAAATAAAAAATTACAAAATAAGGGGAATCAAAATAGGAAGAATCTAGGATTCCAGAATCAGGAGAATGAATAAGAAAGGAAGATTCCATTAGAAGGACGATATCAATTAGAAGGAGGTTTTCTTGGATACTAAAATATTATATTCAGACTCTGGTTTAGAGTCGACAGTGAACAGTTAAGTTCCAAGTATGGATGATGTATATGGGTGTGACTGAGAGCTGTTGGACAACTATGTACCTCAAATATATGTATTCATGTTTATAGTTAAAATAAAACATGAGGAATGGCAACCTTGGACTACAGTGATATTTTGTGACATCATCATGGAGAACAATTATTACATAAGGATTATGGCCGAAAGCGATGTCGCACGGTCATACAGTGGTGGAGAATTCCGGGGCAGTATGGATAAATAACTGCAAAATTTCAGAAGATCCAACAAATATGGCAGCCAAGGAAGGATTATTACCAGTATCACCTTTCTCTGGAGAGGGCAATCCAAAAATATGGCTGGCCAAATTCGAAAAAGTAGCCAAGCTGAAGAAATGGAAGGATGATGACAAAATATTGTATTTTTCATTGTGCTTGTCAGCAAAGGCGGAAAAATGGTACCGTGTCAAATGGAAGGAAAAAAGACAAACTTCCTGGGTGAAAGAAGAAGACTTAAATACTTACCTTCTCACTTAATAAGGGAATTCCATATTCAAAAGACACAAAGAGGTACGCTCAGGAAAAAGAGCAGAAAAAGGAAAAAGTAGGATGTATATAGTAGTATAGAAAAAAAATATATATATAAATGCCATTCCTCTGTAGGTTACATGTATAATGGAGTTACAATTGACACAAACATCCAGTTAGGATGGGGAAATAAGTAGGTATATGTTTGGTACATGTAGATATATATATAGGGCACCAGAAAATGTTAATAGACTTTATATCCTTTTCTTATACTGATCTATCTTGACCTTTAGCAACTTCAGTTCCGAGATTTCTAGCAGTTTCAAAATTGTTCATGGAAATTGCTGGCCAAATATTCGGAAACTTTGGTATGACTTTGTTTTTAAACGAACATTAATGTTCGGTTATTGCCATCAAGAACTGGACTGAGAAATATGACCATATTTGGTAACCACATTCACCAATACGCCATCTACTGTCTGTTTCAATGAAATATGGCTGCCCCCATTGCCTTACGCTTCAAATAATTTACTTGCAAAAACATCTTCGTTTTATATAGTAGTTTTACCGAAAAGGTTGAAATGTATTCAGTAGATGTTTTCAAGATGCCTACGATTTGAGAAATGCATAACGCTAGCGAAATGAGAAGACTAAATGAACCTGAACTTTGCGAATAACTCCAGGTCAATATATTTATGTAAACTATTGCGCAGGCGCATTCGTCTCCGAATGTTTAGAAAGTTCTGCTCTTCTGTGTTCATTCCAAAACGGCTGACATTATAGCATAGGTCTGCAAATTTGTCCGCGATTTACTTAAATGTGTAATATATATATTCTAGAATGTTACATCATTATCAACTAGGTGTGTATTTCTATAATTTAGAGAAAGAAATATATCAATGACGGCATACGAGACGATACATTGTATAGGCTTACATATGTATAGGCTTACAATTAGGTGGCATTTGTGGTCAGGGTGACTGGTCATAGCGTTCAAGTTGTCATCGATTTCCATATACCATTTTCCTTTGACGAAAATGACCCAATAAATCAAATGCAAATGATAATATCTTGTTATGTGCACGGGATTGCTTGTTGTAGGCGATACTTGGAACGTATTTACTGTTGCAAGGGAGGTAACTGCAAGATTACGGAAATCAAAAATAAACCAATTTGATTGGTCGATTCTTCCTTCACTATGGCATGGGGTTTACAATCGAAGTGACAGATAACTACGGCAATATTCAGATGATATCAACAATAACATTTTTGGATACGTGTGGTTGGCAGTTGTTGTCATGTTTAAAATGAACAATTATATAGCTTGTTTTTATTTCGGCAAAGACGAGAATATTTACTGAAACGGACCACACGTGAAGCGGACTTGAAATACCGAAACGAAGAAAAATGGGGCTTAATTATAATATAAATTGGCATTATTTTCAGAGGATTGACCAAAACATATGTTCTGCAATGCCTGATTGTATCATATATAAAATATTAGAGGTTTGTTTGACCGAATTTTAAATTATTATTCATTTGCGAATCGCGGACCGATTGTCGTTAGAGTTGAATTACCGAAATGGCCGATAGTGGACCCAAAATCGACATTTTTACTAGAATTTTTTTTCATTTACCTGAAAGTATTTTGAAATAATTTGTAAAATACCGAATTCACGACCAAATTTTCGATTGCGACGAACTACTGAGACGGTGTTAAGTTCATGCTAAGTAAATCTGATTAAAATCAGCTGTTACATGGCTACGTTTACTATGCACTACGTCTACTAGGTAAATTTTTTTAAAGACGGAAATCCGGATTATCTAAAAACAAATGCAACAATACTTGTGATATTCACTTAATTTGATATTCAGCCGTTAATTGTTATCTGTAGTTTGATAACTTCTGATATATTGTGATTGATACTCTATATAATATTGATGTTGAACTTGTGTTATTTTTCAAACAAATTTATTTTAATAATTTGTTAATTTAGAATTTTCATCAAGTCATGATCAAGACTTGAAATTCTCACTACACCATACTTCAAACACAGAGTAATCGATGAATTGATAAACTGAAAATTGAAGTCAAGCAAATGAGTTAATATTTACCTTAAATATTTTTTCAATTTGTGCCATATGCTGTTACAAGATTTCAGTTACAATTCTAAAATTGAATTAGTATGTAAATATATGTTATCCTGTCAATATCCACAAAGCGAGTGTAGTCTACTGTACTCAAAGTCATGCCAGTAGATAGCGGTACATATACTTACTGCTTACATCTAGTGCTTACTTGTGTGAATTATTAATCAATAACAAAATGGTTCATATATTTCTATATATGACTTCAAAAATTATGTGGTGTCTGAAGATCTGAATGAAGTGAATAAACGATGTATTAAATTATTTTTATGAAATATTGAAGTCACAGATCATTCTCTTTTTTAAAATATTGATTTCAGGTCCATTTTGGTAATTCACATATGACGGCAATCAGGCCTCGAATGGCGAATGATTACAAAAATTTTGAATACGTCTCGGTCAGATAAACCCCTAATATTTTACATATGATTAATTTTGACATTGGAGAACATATAATTGTGTCCATTCTCTAATATAAGCACTGGTAGAAAGTACAGAATAGAGCTTGATAAATATATAATCAAAATTACTAATTACCCCGGTAAATATAACATTTTACGTAAACCTCCCATGACTGATGGTGAACTTAAACTTGCAAATCTCCTGTGTCATTCCAATTTTGATATGTGTAAATATAGATATGGAATGATTAACAAATTTGCATACAGTTATGGAATCTTATAACACCCCGAAAACTGTTCTCTCCACATAAAGGATGTGATTTGTGCAATTACATTGATGAACTGTGTGGTTCACTATGATTGGATGGTCAACATTGGAAAGGGACAATAAATAGGGAATGTGCCATCCCATCGAATGGACTGTAACCTTTATCAGCTTTGAAGTTGAAAATGAAGCTTGAAGTTTTCTTTTCCTGTTTGCTGAATTATTTGATGAAGATAGTCTTTATATGGTTGATATTCTTTATCACATTGTGTACAATACTGTAATTATACCAGAAGTATATCTTCTCATATAAAGATTTATTAACATCAAATGATTCCTGAACAAAAGGAGTCAAGTTTTTTTGTTTTGAAGTACCATACATGCTTGAGTACAGTTTCAATAGGATACATTCCTAATCTGGGCCTTGATTAGCAGCTCTGGTTTTGGTTTTCAGTAGTTCTTTATGTGTGTTTCATCATATTAAGTTGAAATATGCAAAACTAACGATGGAACTAGCCTAAATTTAGTGCATATTAGAAGTTGTCATCAATAAGGTCACAGAGTCCTGTCTGTATTATAACTGATGATGCCTTCCCGAAAGAAAGAAGACATATTTTATTTTAATCCATCCAAGATAGATCAACAAACTTCCAATTTCAACCAGGACCTTACAGAAATATGCATGTGTTCAATCATATCAGAACAGCTGCAAACATTTCAAATAATTTGCAATTAATTCCTAAACCAATATCAGTAAATTTATCGACTTTAAACTTAGAAGATTACTGATTTTGCATTAGAGACCAAACAACCAATTGTTTTCCCATAGACCTTAGTGTTAACGTTTTGGATTATTTCATTCAAATTCTTGAATTGAATATGACGATTATGGTTTATAACAAAAGTTTAGGGTCTGATATAACACCTAATAAAAAAAAAAAGTTGGGTCATTCAGCTCAAATTTTCTCCAGGGTAGCCATTTTGAAAATAGGTGAATTTCGCAGTAAAAATTCTCAAAAATCTTAAATGTTTACCTGTTTACTATTGTTACGTGAACTTTTGGGAAAAAAACCAATCGGACTTAAGAAATTTATATCAACATTTCTTATTGATAGTTACCTATCAGGCTACATATCTATTTTCTCACTTCATAACATACTGGCCAATCAGTGGCTGCCAGACATTTTATCCTTGGCTCAACGTTCTATACACAGGGGCTGTTTCAAAAATATATTTTTTCAATTGGTTGGTTGTTCCCATTAAACAATAATGTTCGTTTACAGTACTTCCAGTACTTTGATTTTTACTGTTAGGATTTTAGTATTTTTGAGCATTGCTATAGGTATGGATTTATTTTGTTAAGAATACGATAGTGAGATCCCTTTGAATATTACATTATTTAATGTATTGTATAATTGTGCTGGTATAAATACTCAAATGGTTATAATTAGGACATTTCCGGGTACAGGGGTGTCTGTAATTGGGATACAAGAGGTATCAACTAACCAAAGTACATTGAAGGTGTACACGTACGGTTAACTTGCAAGCTAGCAGTAGCAAGAAAAGAAAGTTTGAGTATATATCACCTCAGTTATGTTCATGGGTTAAAAAGGTGTAGTGGGAGAAACATTTTTACAAGAAAAGAAAAAATGTATTATGTAGTATAGGCAACTACAAAGTATAAGGTGTTACTTAGACAACACAAATAACATTGTTCTGTAGAGCCAAACAGCTAAAGGAAATAACCAGATAAAGCTGTAGTGTAACATTTTATTCAATAGATAGATGAACAATTACTCTTGTTTCGGAGCTCGAGATGGTTTAGGATTTATCCTATCTTTTTGTTCTATCGGTAAAAATCTATTTTGCTTAACAATGTTTCATGAAAGATACTCAACTGTGACATATATAAATATGTGTGTGGTATTATTAATAATGAACATTTCATTTTGTGTTTGTGAATATGACTTATGGACCAAATATCCATATTCAGTGCAATAGAAACATGGACAGTTTCAGTGATACAGCACTAAGTATGTACATGTGTGGATGTATGTCATCTTATGGTCAGGACCAAAGGCCAATTAAATACTCAGTGCAAGAGGAAACATGGACAGTTTCAATAATATATATGGCACTGGAGTATGTTTAATTGAAATGGACGATAATCTTGAACATTTCCATGGTTTACGGAAAATAAACTTTAATACATGCATGCTATATTCAAATGATATGAACAATAGTTCAATTTTAAGAATTATATATATCTCATGAAATTAGTCTGTATGATTGAATGTATCATGCAAAATTATGAATGGAAGAGTGAGATGGGGTGTATAGTTATATGTAGGATGTTAGATTATATTAACAGTTAATACAGATATTGTGAATTTTTTCATCAATCAAAGTAATAGCAAATTTGTGGAACAAATTTAAATGATGAAGGGGCGTATATGACAGATAGAAATAGTCTTAATTATGTTATGTAAATAAATATATATATGTATATATTTACATAACATAATTAAGACTATTTCTATCTGTCATACGTACATCACCACTGATACTTTCCCCATGTAAAAGTAGATTTATAAACATTGCACTTTAATTTTTCTAAGGTGAATTCAATATCAACCCAAAAAA